>NC_041390.1:505255106-505535229 GCF_002162155.2 Triticum dicoccoides | reverse complement strand
TGCCCGTGGAGGGGTGGATGAACAGGACCCCATGGTGTGGAGGGCTGGATGAACAGTAGACGGTGGAGGGGTGGTTGAACAGGACCCCGTGGTGTGGAGGGCTGAATGAACAGTAGATGGTGGAGGGGTGCCCGTGGAGGGGTGGTTGAACAGGACCCGTTGGTGTGGAGGGCTGGATGAATAGTAGACGATGGAGGGGTGGTTGAACAGTAGCCGGTGGAGTAGCGCGCGGTGGAGGGTGGATGAACAGGAGCCCGTGGGGGCTGGATGAACAGGAGCCCGTGGAGGCTGGAGGAGGTCGACGGTGGAGATGAACAGTATCCCGTGGAGTCCCGTTTTGCGGTACGCCACACCCCTCCCGATGAACAGGACCCCCGTTTCGACCGTAGCGCTCCAACACAAGTTCGTTCCGTTTTGCGGTACGCCACACCCCTCCCGATTAACAGGACCCCTGTTTTGACCGTAGGAGGTCCGTTTCCTCCGTTTTGCGGTACGCCAGACCCCTCCCGATGAACAGGATCCCGTTTCGAACGTGGCCGGTCGAACACAAGGCCGTTTCCTCTGTTCAGCGGTATGCCAGGCCTCGTTTCCATCGCCTGTTCCCTCCAAGCCCTCCCGATGAACACGACGCATTCCGTTGCCTCCCCATGAACACGAGCATTTCGTTGCCTCCCCATGAACACGACGCATTCCGTTGTCTCCCCATGAACACGACGACCATGTTGTTTCTCCGTTCCGACCCAGCCATGTACACAAGCCCTGGCCGTATGTATGCGCGAGTAGGCGTTCGAGACCCCGCCCGTATGTACACATACGTGGCCGTATTTTCTTTCTTGCACCCTGGCCGCTGTACGTACGTGTAAATTCTACGTGTGCGCCTCTACTACGACACGTGCGCGCCTCTACATCGACCAGTATATACGTACACATTCGCGACCAGAATGACAACGCTACATACGCTTCGACCAGGTGGGTCCCGACTGTCAGGCACTTCCTTGCCTGCGAAGATGTAGCTGGTTGGTCCCAGCAGTCAGGGGTGAATCGTTTTTTTGCACGGACGCACTTCCCTGCGTGCGAAGATGTAGCTGGTGGGTCCCAGCAGTCAGGGGAAACGTTTTTTTCATGAAATACAGTGGCCCTTCCGGTGGGTCCCAGCTGTCAGGTGGAGGAATCATTATTTTCCGCGTAATAAGGAGGCACTTCCTTGCTGCGGCCGTGGACCAGCTGTCAGCCTCTCCATGTAGAGTCCACGTCTGATGGAAGTCGTTCCTTGACCACGTTGACCACGCCGCGCCAAGAGCACCAGGGCGGTGGACGACGGCGAGGCCTAGGAAGGGGACGACACGGAGGCAGGGAAGACTCGGCAGTTGTTTCCCACACGGAGGGGAGTACGACTATACGAGGGTTTACTGGTTCGTCTGCCGTCGCCGGAGAATAACAACATGTGTGGGTGAGTAGAGGGATGTCTAGGCCAGCGATGTGAGTACGGTCGGGTGGTGAGGCCTGCGCGGCAGCACATCCGGCCGCGAGGAGGAGGGAGCAGGCAGTCCCGCAGGTGCTTGTTTGAGCGGCTGGAGCAGGAAGAGCAGAGATTGAAGAAGTACGACGGCCGTTGGATGGACATCCAACAGTCAGTGCTTGTGCGTCAACCTTTTTTTAGGAAAGCCTCAAATCTGTGGAAAATAGCATACAGCCCATCTGCCATTATTTCTAATAATTTATAGCCCATTTGCTAATTCTTAAGGTTTTTTTGGAGCCCATATTCTTTTTGTTAGCATTACAACCCATATTGTGGCAACGGTTAAAAAATTATACGAAATTTTGCATATTTCGGTGCGGTCCGAACTGTTTTTAATCCCAAAATTTCGACTCACATTCAAACTGATTTTAAAAATAAATGTATATCAATATAAAATTCAACAAATTCTCCATGCATAAAAATTAATGTAATTTAAAATCTTGAAATGAAAAAAAGATATTTGAAACTAATTGCCAGTTTGATGTGTTTTAAAAATGTACAACCCATTGCTCATTACTGATGGGCCATTTTCTCGGCAAGCCGAATGAAAGCTCTCCTCGTCTTGAAAGATTTGCAGCCCAACAGGCCTGACAAAGCGACTTACTTGGCAAATCACAAAAAACTGGGCTGTGGCCATGGACCCAGCTGTCAGCCTCTCCACGTACAGTACTCTTCCGATGGAAGTCGTTCCTTGACCACGTTGACCATGCCGCGCAGAGAGCACCACGGCGGTGGACGACGGCGAAGCCTAGGAAGGGGACGACGCGGCAGTGGAAGCCCATGCGGAGAGGACTATGAGGGTTCACTGGTTCGGCTGCGGTGTGAGGCTTCTGTGGCAGCACAGCCGGCCGCGGGAGGCAGGAGCATGCGGCACGACCAGCGCTGCTTTGGGCGGCTGGAGCAAGAAGACCAGAGGTTGAAGAAGCACTATGGCTGTTGGATGGACATCGTATGGTCACTAGAGCTAGAATCGTTCATATTGACTAAGTTGACAAAGCCCTTCGTCCCTGTCAACTTAGTAGACCCACAAGTCAGCCTCCCAGCAAGGTGGGTCCCAACTAGCCGGGGGAGTATTCATTTTTTTGTGCGTAATAAGGAGGCACTTCCGGTGGGTCCGAGCTGACAGCGGGGGGAACGTTTTTTTCACGAAATACAGTGGCCCATCCGGTGGGTCCCAGCAGTCAGGGGGAAACGATTTTTTTCGCAAAATACTGGTGGCCCATCCGATGGGTCCCCGCTGTCAGGTGGAGGAATAATTATTTTCCGCGTAAAGTAGGCACTTCCTTGCGGCTTCCGTGGACCCAGCTGTCAGCCTCTCCATGTACAGTACTCTTCCGATGGAAGTCGGTCGTTGACCATGTTGATCATGCCGCGCCGAGAGCACTAGGGCGGTGGATGACGGCGAGGACTAGGAAGGGGATGGCTCAGAGCCGGGGAAGACGCAGCAGTGGATGCCCACGCGAAGAGGAGTACGAGGGTTCACTGGTTCGGCTGCGGTGTGAGGCTGCTGTTGCCGCATAATAGTAGGGGGTGTGGGTGAGTAGTGGGATGGCCTGGCCAGCGGTGGGAGTAGTAGGGGCGGTGAGGCCTCCGTGGCATCACAGTCGGCCACGAGAGGCAGGAGCACGCGACACGATTGGCGCTGGTTTGGGCGGCTGGAGCAAGAAGACCAGAGGTTGAAGAAGCACTACGGCCGTTGGATGAACATCGTATGGTAACAGGAGCTAGAATCGTTCATATTGACTAAGTTGACAAAGCCCTCCGTCCCCGTCAACTTGGTAGGCCCACAAGTCAGCCTCCCACTATGCTGGGTTCTAGCTGGCAGGGGGAATATTCATTTTATTGTGCGTAATAAGGAGGCACTTCCTTGCGTGCGAAGATAGCTGGTGGGTCCGACATGTCAGCGGGGGGCACTTTATTTCACGAAATACAGAGGCCCTTCCGGTGGGTCCCAGATGTCAGGTGAA
Source organism: Triticum dicoccoides (assembly GCF_002162155.2). NCBI lineage: Eukaryota > Viridiplantae > Streptophyta > Magnoliopsida > Poales > Poaceae > Triticum > Triticum dicoccoides. Next base: position 505,531,743 of record NC_041390.1, on the reverse strand, counting down.
GGAATCATTATTTTGCGCGTAATAAGGAGGTATTTCCTTGTGTGCGGCCGTGGACCCAGCTGTCAGCCTCTCCACGCACAGTCTACTTCCGATGGTGTCGTTCGTTGACCACGTTGACCACGCCGCGCCGAGCGCATCCAAGGTGGTGGACAACGGCGAGGCCCCAGACAGCAATGAGCCGGAGATGGGAAGACGCGGGAGTAGAGTCACAGACAGAGAGGTGTATGAGGGTTAACTGGTTCTAGTGTGGTGTGGTTCAACAGTCGGTGGAGAAGAACAGGAGGTGTGGAGGGGTGGAGGGATGGCCTGGCCAACGGTGGAGTAGCGCTTCATAGCGAAGCGTGCTAAGCAGAGCTGCTAGCAGCAGGAGGTGGGAGGTGGTCCCGGCGGCGCTGGAGGAAGAAGACGAGAGATTGAAGATGGATGCCGGTCGTTGGATGTAAATCCAATAGCTAACATGTCAGAATCATTTGTTGACTAAATTGACAACGACTTGCATTGGCTTCGACCTATTGGCCCACATTTCAGCCTCCAAAAATGTGGCACGTATTCAACCCATTTTTTCAGAATTTACAGTCTTTTTTTGCGCAGTAGAATTTACAGTCAATTTGATTTTTTTGAATTACAGCCATTAGCTGGGCTGATTGAACAAATAATGTAGCGTCCATGCGGCCCATTTATTTTATTTCCTAAAAAATTACAGCCCATTTGCACTTTCTCGAAATACACGATTTTGCTGGGCTGATTCTAATTATAATGTTGGGTTGGGCCAGAAATGTTATCAAAAAATAAAAAGGGGCTGAGCATTTTGTTATAAATATATTTAAATAATAAGTGATATTATTACATTCGTCCTTAAATTTACAGTCGTACCAAGCTTTATATAATAACATATAAAATATATTTTTTAGAAAAACAGGGAGCATCTCCCAGGTTCCATTGCTGAGAAAGAAACCACAATATATTCTGATACAGAAGCTCAAAGAGCAGTTCGAAAGCAAAGGTATAAAAGCTACAAACTAGGGGGTGGATGAACAAGTTCTCTGAATAACACAAATCACCCGAGTGGTGCCAAAGGCAGAGCGGATAGAGCACTCAAATGACACAAGGAGGGTCCAACGAAGCCTTCATGGTCTTCAGCCGAGGGGCCGTGTCAGCCTGCGGCGACCAGTAAGCAAGTGGAGACATCGGGCTGGAAGGCGTAGCATGTTGGATGTCCCTCTTTTTTGGCGCCAGGTGCCCATCATCTTCATCAGAGATCTTGAGACGAGCCCACAGGTCCAGCCCTAGAGCAGGTCGAGCCTTGTTCAGCCACAAGTGATCGCCAACGGTTTCTGGAGGGATATTGTTAGGGTTTCCACGAAGCTCATCAACTTGTCCTTGTCCGATCCGGAGGAGAGAATCGCCCAGTTCCCCACCATGTTCCTGATCAACCTCAAGACCTGCGAAATGGAAATCCAGGAGATGTTACTGAAAATCATAGCATTTCTATATTTCCAGAGGCACCAAAGGACATCTGAGCTAACAGTGTTTAAAACTGAGCACTTTTTGGTAGCAATCTAGAATCTGGCGACAGATTCGAAGGATGAGCCAATCTGACTAGAGAAATATTCCTTAATGTGGGCCCAGAGATGTTTAGCAACTATACATTCAAAAATAGGTGAGAACAAGACTCTTGTTCCAAACAGTAAACACAATCAAGGGGTTTGATGATGTGTCTCTTCCTAAGGTTATCCCTAGTCATCAATTTGTTTTTGGAGAGAAGACAGAGAAATACATGAATTTTAGGGGGAACTCTCAATTTCCAGACAACATGGATAAACACGGGTTGAACCCCTCTAAAGTTGATAACATGATAGAGGGAGTTGGAGGAATACTTTCCCTTATTGTCCAGCTGCCAAATCAGGGCATTCGGCTCGGCAGTAAAGGTAATGCTTTTGGCAATTTCCTCCAACTGGAACCATTGTTCCATGAGACTATCACTAAAGTTCCTTCTAAAAGAGAGTTTTAGGCATTGACCGTCCCAAACTTCATTGACACTTTTGTTAAGCTCATTGCGGACAGAGTAAATAGGCCAAAATTGGACTGCTAGGGGGGATGTGCCAAACCAAGTATCTTCCCAGAACCTGGTTCTGCTCCCATCCCCTATGTTCCATCTGTAGCCAAATTTCACAGCATGCATAATAGATTTTAATCCTTTCCAGAATCTAGAGGTCTTAGGGTTGGAGGAAGGGACAAAAATATTAGGTTTATTTCCTAGGTATTTATGGGCAATAAGAAGCTTCCAGGGTTTCAAGTCTTCCTCATAGAATCTTTTAATCCAAGACCCTAGAAGACAGATGTTAATTTCTTGAAGGTTAGGTATGCCTAGGCCTCCAAAATCTTTTTTCATAGAGACTAGGGCCCAATTAGCAAGGTGTAGCTTCCTATTTCCCTCAAAATCATTCCACAAGCAATAAGACATCTGAGAATTGATGAGGTTCACTGCCTATTTAGGGAACTTGAAGAAGGAGAGGAGATACACTGGAATGCTAGCCAAACAAGCTTGTATGAGGATCAATCTACCTCTGTAAGAGAGAAGTTTGCCCCTCCATCCAGCAATCCTTTTAATGATTTTATCCAGAAGGGTTTGGATATCCTCTCTCCTCAGTTTATCATAGTGGAGAGGGATACCTAGGTACTTAATGGGGAAGTTACCTTTATTACAGACTAGAATAGAGAGGACGTCAGCTAACTCCTGATCATCCATGTTGATAGGGATGAGTTCACTTTTAGAGTAGTTGATTCTCATGCCTGAGACTTGTTCAAACCAGGTTAGAACAGTTTTCAGATTGCTAGCATGTGTGGAGTCATTGTCTAAGAAAAGGATGGTATCATCTGCATATTGAAGGCAGATGATGCCACCAGGGAAAGCCCTGCAATCAGACTATGATCAGCAGCTTTGCTCAGCATTTTAGTAAGAACGTCCACTACTAAATTAAACAAAAACGGGGAGATGGGATCACCTTGCCTAAGGCCTTTACCAGCAAGGAAAAAATCACTTTCACAGTTATTTAACTTGACCCCAACAGACCCCCCATGAGTAAGTTGCTGGATCCAACTCTCCTCTATGAAAGGCTTGGAAAAGATCTAAGAGATCATTTTTCACCAAGTCCCAAAAATGCTGGTAAAATAAGAAGGGAATCCCATCAGGACCAGGAGCCCCATCAGGATAAGAGCTAAAAATGGCTTCCTTCACCTCTGTCTCTGAAAAAGGGGCTTCTAGCAGCTCATTTTCAGCAGGAGAGACTTTTTCAGAAGCAGAGAAAAAATTGTTTTGTAGAGAGAACCCAGAAGGTTTTTTTTCTTAAACAGGTCTTTGTAGAAGTCACTAGCCACTTTCAGCATCTCATCTACCTCAGTAACAGGGCCATTAGGGCCATCAAGGGAGTGAATGAGGGTTTTCCTCCTCCTCTGGTTAGCTACTGCATGGAAGTAAGCAGTATTTCTATCACCCTCCTTAATGTTCCTATCTCTAGACCTTTGTTTGGCTTTAATTTCTTCTTGAAGCCAAATTTTCTTGAGCTTTCCATGGAAAAAGTTTAATCTATTAGTCTCAGCCTCAGAGAGGTCAGTGGTTTCTGCCTTAATATCTAGAGAATCAAACTCAAGGAGGAGAAGCCTTTTGTATCTTCTAAGATTAGCTTCCTCATTGGAGTTTCACCCTTTGGTAGTTCTTCTAAATCTCCTGATTTTGATCTGCCAATTTTCTAGGGGGCAGCTGCTCCCAGTAGGCTCATTCCAGATTTTCCTGACTAGCTCAGTAAAATCTTCTCTAAGCAACCACCACTTTTCAAATTTAAAACTATTGCTCTTTGGAGTTTGGTTAAGACCAGAGTCCCAGAGCAAAGGAGTGTGGTCACTACCACATCTGGGCAGAGCTCTACAACTAGAAAGGGGAAAAATTATCTAATTCTGTGTCACAGAAAAATCTGTCAATGGTGGACATAATCCTGGAGCAGCACTTCCAACATATCTAGCAGAACTGTGGGTTTTCCTTCTGACAGGGCAATTCTCAACTTTATGGGTAACCATTTTGCAGATAAAACAACTCTTGGGCTTGACACATTTATCCAAATGATGCTCTGGTTCCCCACAGTTGTAGCAGATCACCTCAGAGTATGCCATAAGGCCCGAAGCAGGGGCAGGAGCAGTTTTCTGGATGTCCTATCTCTTCTTTTGCTGATTCTTGCCTTGAGATTTCTCACTGATCTGAGAGTCAGAACCACCAGCAGATTGATCTTGGGCAATTACAAGAGTCTGCCCAGATTGTGCCCCCATTTGGGACGGAGGTGGGCTGTACCACTGCCCAACCGGCGCTCCCCCATTGTGATAGGGGAAATTCATCGGAGTTCCTGGTTCCTTCTCATCCTCCAACAAGATGTTGTCTCTCAGGAAGTGGAAATAACCACCAGACAGCTCAATTGAAGCATATTGCAAGCCTAATTTCAATCTTCCGTAGGTTTGGGGGAGAGGTAAGGTAGGGGATCCACCTGCTCCGGCTCCGGTGGCGTGCTGGTTGGCAGGAGTCCAGTCAAGCATTCCCATCTTGCAGCACGACGTGGATCTACTGAATTCACTTCTCCTTTCGCCCATCGAACAAACGCAATCGGCGGCTCACTGGGGTGGGGCATCCTGTGCTTCTCCGAGAAATCTCCTTCAAAATAGATCCGCAGGGCTAGATTCAGTAGCTCCCAATCCACATGATCCTTGCACATCTGAGCATACCTGCGCGAGTGAGAGAACGGATTCGGTCCCTCCTTGGCTTCCTCCCTCGCAGCTTCCTCCTCTACTTACCTCCATTCGCGCGTGCACTGGGTCCAGGAGAGAGCATCATCGCGGATCCGCATCGCCCGCTCCCTCCATCTCCTCCCTCGAGTCTCCCGCAGCACCGCCGACGCGACGGAGTTGAGCGGCTGGAGCATCCGCGGGAAGGCTTTGTAGACATGTGGGAGATGCATCTTGTACATCTGCCTGTCTTCCAGCCATTCCCCCGTGGATATGGCCGACGACTCCATGGGGCGCGCGAGCGGACTTGCTGAGGGGAGCAGGCGCGCCCGGAGTCAGGAGGCAGGGGGTGGCGGCGAGATCTATGGCAGTGGCGAGGGTGGAGGTAGTGGCGGGGGCGACAGCGAGGGTGGAGGTGGTGGCGGGGCCGAAGGGGATCACGAGAGAGGTCATCTATTTGCCAATTATGTGAACTAAACAGTCAACATATAAAATAATTTAAATATATATAATATAGTTAGAAGGGAAACATAAGTTGGACCTGGCGTTCCTATTCTTATATAGAAAAATAAAACAGACCTCTGCGTTTTCTTCAAAAAAATACATAAATTGGGCTGCCAAAAATAAAACCTCGGATGGGAGGTCCATAGGCCGGTCGATACATGACGGCCCTAAGAAAATACAAACAGGCCTATGGACCTCCCATCCGAGGACGTGGGCTGCGCATGTTAAAAATGAAAGCCTAGACGGGGCAGCCCAAAACCACGTCCAACACTTGCCAAAACTTCGTCCCTCATTTTCCCTGTGTTTCGCACACTCGACATTGTGTGGGAATTTTGATTGTGCATCATATGAAGATGTGCTATGCATGAATGTTGATCAGCATGATGTTAACTAGCTGGTAGTTTCATTTTCGACCATGAATAAAACTTCCAACATGATGTTAACCCTATTTGAAAAGGCCGTGTTAATATAAATGCTCTGCCTCTGAAAGCTGCAGTTTCTTCTCTGAGAATCACATTGTCTGCACTTTTATACTCCTATGAAACTGCATTTTTAAGTGTTAAAAATAGATATCTAGAATTCATAAAATACTTCATATGTTCAATACTGCAAATCTAAAATTCAAAAGACATTCATATCTGAAAGTACTCTCAAAATACACAACACAAAACACAATTCACAACCTGCAAATACTGACAACCCTAAGCTCCTCCTGACAATTCACAACCTGCCCGACTATTGGGCTGGGGGGGGGGCAGTGAAGGAAATATGCCTAGAGGCAATAATAAAGTTATTATTTATTTCCTTATATCATGATAAATGTTTATTATTCATGCTAGAATTGTATTAACCGGAAACATAATACATGTGTGAATACATAGACAAACAGAGTGTCACTAGTATGCCTCTACTTGACTAGCTCATTGATCAAAGATGGTTATGTTTCCTAACCATAGACATGAGTTGTCATTTGATTAACGGGATCACATCATTAGGAGAATGATGTGATTGACTTGACCCATTCCGTTAGCATAGCACTTGATCGTTTAGTTTGTTGCTATTGCTTTCTTCATGACTTATACATGTTCCTATGACTATGAGATTATGCAACTCCCGTTTACCAGAGGAACACTTTGTGTGCTACCAAACGTCACAACGTAACTGGGTGATTATAAAGGTGCTCTACAGGTGTCTCCGAATGCACTTGTTGGGTTGGCGTATTTCGAGATTAGGATTTGTCACTTCGATTGTCAGAGAGGTATCTCTGGGCCCTCTCGGTAATGCACATCACTTAAGCCTTGCAATCATTGCAACTAATGAGTTAGTTGCAGGATGATGTATTACGGAACGAGTAAAGAGACTTGCCTGTAATGAGATTGAACTAGGTATTGAGATAACGATGATCGAATCTCGGGCAAGTAACATACCGATGACAAAGGGAACAACGTATGTTGTTATGCGGTCTGACCGATAAAGATCTTTGTAGAATATGTGGGAGCCAATATGAGCATCCAGGTTCCGCTATTGGTTATTGACCGGAGACTTGTCTCGGTCATGTCTACATTGTTCTCGAACCCATAGGGTCCGCATGCTTAAGGTTTCGATGATAGTTATATTATGAGTTTATGAGTTTTGATGTACCGAAGGAGTTCGAAGTCCCGAATGAGACCGGGGACATGACGAGGAGTCTCGAAATGGTCGAGATGTAAAGATCATTGATCTCTTAGCCGTGTGCGGTTCCCCCCTCCACCATAATCCTCGATAATATTGTAGCGGTGCTTAGGCGAAGCCCTGCGATGGTAGAACATCAAGATCGTCACCACGCCGTCGTTCTGACGGAATTCTTCCCCGACATTCTGCTGGATCAGAGTCGGGGGATCGTCATCGAGCTGAACGTGTGCTAGAACTCGGAGGTGCCGTAGTTTCGGTGCTTGATCGGTCGGGCCACGTTGTTATAACGCTTCCCCTTTCGGTCTACGAGGGTACGTAGACAACACTCTCCCCTCTTGTTGGTATGCATCACCATGATCTTGCGTGTGCGTAGGAAAATTTTAAAATTACTATGTTCCCCAACAGTGGCATCAGAGCCTAGGTTTTATGCGTAGATGTCATATGCATGAGTAGAACACAAGTGAGTTGTGGGCGATATAAGTCATACTGCTTACCAGCATGTCATACTTTGGTTCGGCGGTATTGTTGGATGAAGCGGCGCGGACCGACATTACGCGTACGCTTACGCGAGACTGGTTCTACCGACGTGCTTTGCACACAGGTGGCTGGCGGGTGTCAGTTTCTCCAACTTTAGTTAAACCGATATGGCTACGCCCGGTCCTTGCGAAGGTTAACACAGCACCAAATTGACAAACTATCGTTGTGGTTTTGATGCGTAGGTAAGAACGGTTCTTGCTAAGCCCGTAGTTGCCACGTAAAACTTGCAACAACAAAGTAGAGGACGTCTAACTTGTTTTTGCAGGGCATGTTGTGATGTGATATAGTCAAGACGTGATGAGATATACGTTGTTGTATGAGATGATCATGTTTTGTTGAAGTTATCGGCAACTGGCAAAACCCTTATAGTCGTCTCTTTATTGCATAAGATGCAAGCACCAAATAATTGCTTTACTTTATCGCTATGCGATAGCAATAGTTGCAAGAGCAATAGTTGGCGAGACGTCCACGTGATGACACATTGATATAGGTCAAGATGTTGGAGATCATGGTGTCATGCCGGTGACGATAGAGATCATGACGGTACTTTGGAGATGGAGATCAAAGGCGCAAGATGATCATGGACATATCATGTCACATATTTTGATTGCATGTGATGTTTATCTTTTATACATCTTATTTTGCTTGGTTTGACAGTAGCTTTATAAGATGATCTCTCACTAAATTTCAAGATAAAAGTGTTCTCCCAGAGTATGCACCGTTGCCAAAGTTCGTCGTGCCCAGACACCACGTGATGATCGGGTGTGATAAGCTCTACGTCCATCTACAACGGGTGCAAGCCAGTTTTGCACATGCAGAATATTCAGGTTAAACTTGACGAGCCTAGCATATGCAGATACGGCCTCGGAACACTGAGACCGAAAGGTCGAGCGTGAATCATATAGTAGATATGATCAACATAGTGATGTTCACCATTGAAAACTACTCCATTTCACGTGATGATCGGTTATGGTTTAGTTGATTTGGATCACGTGATCACTTAGATGATTAGAGGGATGTCTATCTAAGTGGGAGTTCTTAAGTAACATGATTAATTGAACTTTAATTTATCATGAACTTAGTCCTGGTAGTATTAGCAAATCTATGTTGTAGATCAATAGCTCGCGTTTAGCTCCCCTATTTTATTTTTGATATGTTCCTAGAGAAAACTAAGTTGAAAAATGTTAGTAGCAATGATGTGGATTGGATCCGTGATCTGAGGATTATCCTCATTGCTGCACAGAAGAATTATGTCCTTGATGCACCGCTAGGTGACAGACCAATTGCAGGAGCAGATGCAGACGTTATGAACGTTTGGCTAGCTAAATACGATGACTCCTTGATAGTTAAGTGCACCATGCTTAATAGCTTAGAATCGGGACTTCAAAGACATTTTGAACGTCATGGACCATATGAGATGTTCCAGGAGTTGAAGTTAATATTTCAACAAAATACCCGAGTTGAGAGATATGAAGTCTCCAACAAGTTCTATAGCTAAAAGATGGAGGAGAATAGCTCAAGCGGTGAGCATGTGCTCAGATTGTCTGGGTACTACAATCGCTTGAATCAAGTGGGAGTTAATATTCCAGATAAGATAGTGGTTGACAGAATTCTCTAGTCACCATCACCAAGTTAGTAGAACTTCATGATGAACTATAATATGCAAGGAATAACAGAAACAATTCCCAAGCTCTTCGTGATGCTGAAATCGACGAAGGTAGAAATCAAGAAAAACATCAAGTGTTGATGGTTGAAGAGACCACTAGTTTCAAGAAAAGGGCAAAGGGAAGAAGGGGAACTTCAAGAAGAACGACAAGTAAGTTGCTGCTCAAGTGAAGAAGCCCAAGTCTGGACCTAAGCCTGAGACTAAGTGCTTCTCCCTGCAAAAGGACTGGTCACTGGAAGCGGAACTACCCCAAGTATTTGGCGGATAAGAAGGATGGCAAAGTGAACAAAGGTATATTTGATATACATGTTATTGATGTGTACTTTACTAGTGTTTATAGCAACCCCTCAGTATTTGATACTGGTTCAGTTGCTAAGAGTAGTAACTCGAAATGGGAGTTGCAGAATAAACAGAGACTAGTTAAGGGTGAAGTGACGATGTGTGTTGGAAGTGGTTCTAAGATTGATATGATCATCATCGCAGACTCCCTATACTTTCGGGATTAGTGTTGAACCTAAATAAGTGTTATTTGGTGTTTGCATTGAGCATGAATATGATTTGATCATGTTTATTGCAATACGGTTATTCATTTAAGTTAGAGAACAATTGTTGTTCTATTTACATGAATAAAACCTTCTATGGTCATACACACCAATGAAAATGGTTTGTTGGATCTCGATTGTAATGATACACATATTCATAATATTGAAGCCAAAAGATGCAAAGTTAATAATGATAGTGCAACTTGTTTGTGGCACTGCCGTTTAGGTCATATTGGTGTAAAGCGCATGAAGAAACTCCATGCTGATGGGATTTTGGAATCACTTGATTATGAATCACTTGATTATGAATCACTTGATGCTTGCGAACCATGCCTTATGGGCAAGATGAATAAAACTCCGTTCTTCGGAACAATGGAGCAAGCAACTGTCTTATTGGAAATAATACATACTGATGTATGCGATCCGATGAGTGTTGAGGCTTGCGGCGGGTATGTCAGGACCCCGATTCCAGGTCACATCGATCTTGCCGGTAACACCTCATATCACTTTGCGGCCTCACGCACGGTATTCCCACGGGTGTTGCCTTACCATGGTCCGGGACCGTATGCGCCTTTTGGCTCACGTATATGATAGTGTTGCTAGCATCCATATGACAGAGAACCCGTGCCGACATGGCTAGTCGTGAACCCAAAGAGGCACCAACCTATGGGGACAGGCATACATGAATCACATCGAGCATGCCGGTCAGCAGCGTGTGAATCCGGGCTGTAGCACTGGGCTAACAGGACTCCGGGAACCCGGGCTGTAGCAGGCTAGGCAGGACTCCGGATGTCACCGCGTGACATTTCCCCGAAGGGACAGACACAGGAATGAAGTGAAACACATGCCGGCCAGTCAAGTGTCCTGAGCAGTAGTGCTGGGCTAGTAGGACTCCGGTGAACCGGGCTGTAGCGGACTACTATGGCTCATGGAAGCACTAGACTACATTTCCCCATAAGAGAGGCTGCCAAGGATAAACAACTAGATTGTCGGATCCCACACATACCAAGCATTCCAATCATACACACAATATGCTCGATATGTGTAAATACAACATGGCATCACAACATAACTCTACGACTCAAGTATTTATTCATTAGGCTCCGAGGAGCGAGATATTACAAACATGGGTCCCATGACCCAACAATCATAGCATACAAATCAAAGCACATGCGGAAGCTTAACATGTCTGAGTACAGACATCTACAAATGAAAAGGGCTGAGAAGCCTGACTATCTACCAGATCCTTCCGAGGGCACAAGATCGTAGCTGAGGTATCAAGCTAAACGTCGAAGTCCACACGAAACTACTAGCGAGACTGACGTCTCTCTGAAAAACATAAAATAGGCAAACGTGAGTACAAATGTACCCAGCAAGACTTACATCAGAACTATCTACATATGCATGGGTATCAATAAAGGGGGTGGTGGAGTTTAACTGCAGCAAGCCAGCTTTGACTCAGTGGCTAACCTGAACTATGACTGCAAGCAACTCTTTTGAGGTGGCGCACACGAGTCCACATATTCACCATATCAATAAACCACTATGGATCCGCCCCTGTCTCCCTACGAGAACGCCATCCATAACACTCACGCTTATCTTGCGCATTTTAGAGTATCCACTTTCACTTGTCTATGAACTGTTATAGGCAACCCATAAATCCTTTACCGCGGACACGGCTATTCGAATAGATCATTTATAACCCTATAGGGGTGTACCTCTTCACACATGCTCTCGCCACTTACCACCATGTACACGTCATGTATCTCGGCAACCTTCAAGCGGAAGCCTGGCGAGGGAGTCGGCCATGACCTGACTGACCACACAAGTCTCTAGTCCAGGTTTATCGCCTATTCGGGTTCCATCCATGAGGAGATCCGGCCGGAGTTTCGCTCACAGCCCCAAATGATGTGTGTAGGGTTCCCGAGACACCAAACGGGCGCCCGGTACACCGTGCCACGGTGTATCTACCGCATCATAGCCCACCCCTAGGGTCAGCGCTACGCACGGCCGCCAACACATATCCTACAAACACCAGAAACTAGTTGCAACTCCTGGATAGAGGGCAAGGGCAGTTAATAAGTTGGGATGGTCCATTGGTTTCGGGCCCAATGCGTGGTAGTAGCTGTTCATGGATCACAAACATGGAACTCAGTTCCTGAGGACGGTTTCAATGAGACAACCCACCATGTACTCCTACATGGCCTCTCACCGCTACCTTTACCAAATCGTGTTCACACACTTACCTCACACAGTAGGACATGTTCATCACCGTTCCAATTCATCCTCGATGAATTAGACCTGACTCAACCCTAAGCAGTAGTAGGTATGACAAACAAGCATGAATGAGTAGGCACATCAGGGCTCAAACAACTCCTACTCATGCTAGTGGGTTTCATCTATTTACTGGGGCAATGACAGGTCATGTAGAGGATAAGGGGTTCAATTACCGGAGCAAGTAACAGTTGAATCGCTGTTGTCCTAATGGAGTAAAAGAGAGCAGGAGCGAGAGAGTGGGATTGTATCGGAATGAACAAGGGGGTTTTGCTTTCCTGGCACTTCTGAAGATAGTATAACTCTTCATCAGTGTCATCGAACTCATCGTCGGGAGCACGTCTATCGAGAGGGGACAAATACCGGCAACAGAGAAGGAAAACACAATCAATGCAATGCACAATATGATGCATGATCATGACATGTCAATATGTTGTGATTTGAGCTAATGCAACTAGCAATCATATTAAATGAAGTTGGTTTGAACCAAGGGTTCAAATTCAAACTCCATATGTGCTTATTTAAATGTCAATTATGCAAATTTCCCTGTACAGCAACCCTAGGTTGTTCAAACATGCATGCAAATGCCATAAACAGATTCCTTGAATTTTTCTGATAATTTTTCTTATATAATTTATTTGATTTGGAGCTACGGTTGATTTACTATGAATTTTAGAAGTTTTGCTAATTTTCTGGAATTTCCTGAATTATTTTAAATCCAGAAAATCAATACTGCGTCAGCAGGTCAACTGGGTTGACCCAGGTCAAACCTGACCAGTGGGGTCCACTGGTCAGTGACACAGAGCTGTCTGGGTCACAGACATGTGGGGCCGGGTCAACAGCCACGTCAGCACGGTCAACTCTGACTGGTGGGTCCCGCGTGATAATAAACTAATCTAAACTGAAATAAAACCTAGATTATTTAGGGCGTAGGGCCTAGGTGTCAGTGAGCTAGGTGGGTTAGTTAGGGCGTCATCAGTGGCTAATGACAGCACCACGTCGGCTTCGCCGGAGTTCTGCCGGCGGCGACCAAAACTATGGCGGAAGATCGTCGGAGTGGCGCTACGGGCGGTTTTGGGACAAGCCAAGGGCACCAGAGGGTTGCCCTTGCTCGCGCGCATCCAGGGGAGGCACGCGGGAGGCGCGGGGTGGAACGAGCTCGCCGGAGTCGAGCTCGTGGCGGCGGCCGGTGTTCGGGCACCTGCGGGTTTGGCGTTGTGGTGCACGGGAGGAGGAGCTGGTGGGTGAAACATGCTCCTGGGGGTGTACTGAGTGCGGTGATGTGCTTGGTTTGGACGGAGGCCGGCAAAAACGACGACAGCGACATGACCGGCGCCGGCGAGGTCTCGGTCTCGACGAAAATGAGAGCTAGAGCTCAAATTAGCGCACAGGAGTAGGGGGAAACGGTTCAGAGGCTCACAGTGCATCGCATGGATGGGTCGGCAGCTCGGGGGAGGCTGGAGACGACGGAGTGGTGACGGCGATCGCCGGAGTCCAAGGAACAAGACGGAGCTGATGGCGGTGTTGTAGGGGCTCCCGTGGGGCGTGGCTCGGTGAGGACGAAGAGGGGGTCGAGGCGGAGCCTCTGAGCGCATCGGCGAGGTGAGGCAGTGGCTGTGGCCACGGCGGTGCTCGTCGGCGGAGACGGCTGCGCTTGGCGGCCGCGCGTAAGAGAAACAGAGGAGGGGGGAGGAGCGAGGGAGAGTGCAAGGAGGTTCTAGGGGGTCTGCGTGGCAATGCCAGGGGCGTCCAGGCCGTCGAAGAGGCAGGCGAGCAGGGTGGAGGTGGCGCGCGCGTGCGCCGTGCCCAGCTTCTCCTCTGCCTACTGGCAAGAGGTAGAAGACGAGGCTGCCCCTGGTGGGCTGGGCCGCCAGGTGGGCTGCGATAGGTAAGCCAGGTGAGTCTCTGCTCTTTGCTTTCTGTTTTTGTTTTTCTATTTTTCTGCAACTTCTGAGCTTTATTAAAATTACCAAAACGTTTTCAAAAATCCTGAAGATAATTGTGGGCTCTGTTTGGACTATTCCTAACAGCCCTTGCTTAAATTCAGAATTAATTGAGCACTTAAAATAATATATAGCATTTAAATGCCCAATTGCAAATATAATAAGATTTAATTCAAAAATCCAGAATAGCCTAGAAATATGTGCATGACTTTTGGCAGAGGTTTTCACCTTTAACAAGAATCATGAAATTTTCTAAAGGGCATTTGGGATTATTGAAAATACTTTTTTTGAACCTAGTTGAATTCATTTGGTGCTAAGGTTTCAACAATCCCCATTTCAAGTTTCTTTGGAATTTAAACATGATGGCATGATGAACAAGCAAAGTCAAGCAAGGGCTGAACTGGGGCTGTGACAGCTCACCCCCACTAAACAAGAATCTCGTCCCGAGATTCAAGCGTAGGGTAAGGTGAAGGGGGGAACACAAGCTAACATAATCTTCACGATCCAGGTTGCACCTCATAAGGTTGTTGATTCGTTGCATACGTTGATCTTGACATCCTCGCTTTTGAGATCTTCATCCACGCGATGACAACGGAAATAAACTCTACTAGGATTGATCTTCTCAAAGATCGAGCTATACAATATCACTCGCGGAATGAGATGTTGAAACATCTCGATTTGAGACACAAAACATATCGAGAGGGATGGAAGAACAATGATAGGGTTTGATTTGGTGGCCAACAATTCCACGCTTAGAAAGATGGTGGATGGTGTCAAGGTGGCGGGGAAATAATTGCCATGATCCCATAACGGAGCACCTTGGGAAAGGTGACTCAATGGATTGTTCCCTTAAGTGGCAAAAAGAATTACTTTTGATCCATAGATCATTGAAACTCTTCATACCAGCTTAAGGCAATTTACAATTGATCGTTTGAAAGAGCTCAAAGAAATGGCAAAATCGGACTAGGATGGATGGCGTGGACTACCTTGTTGAAGACAACGCAATGGATGATTTTTGGCTTATCATCGGAGATGGATGGGACCCATGGTAGGACCACTTTGAAGATGATCCTGATCAGTAATTACTGAGAAGGGTAGTCCGTAGTAGGATGACACAATGGCGGTGCAAGATGGGAACAAAATGCAAATGCTAGGAATGATTCTAGTAACTGGGGAGAAACCCAACAGTAGAGAGAGATTCCACTGTTTGAAAGGTTATGTCATAATCGAAGAAACTGAGAACGGATCCCAATTAATGCCAACGATAAATCCTAGTGCTTGCGCGTGCTCTCAAGAACCTGAGCATTTCTGTATTCATCAAGGTTTTACCAATATCTGTGTCAAGGATCCTGGCAAGACAACATGCTACCATGATGAATAATGGTGGAAGATGCAGATGCAAAGAAAGATAACACTTCCTCAGATTTCACCTTAGCGAGGCCAAGGAATCAAAATCTGGATGATCGACCGAGAGACATTTAGCGCTCTGCTTCTAATGCTCTCCTTGATGTTCTAGCCTAACCATTCTTTGAAATGGTTTGGAATCTAGAACATCAAGTAGCAGGTCGGACTTCGGAAACACAGAAATCCATAAGGAACTACTATTGGAATAAATTCTACGAGATCCTTATGGGGAGGTGGCCAACTTACTCAATCAAGATACTACAATAATAGGTCTTCCGGCTGGGTGTGTTGGTCACGACATCCACTTTACCGGGTTACAGAGAGATCAATATTATAGTCCTTGAGAAACGTTCCAACCATCATATCTGCCTGGGATTCAGATCTGGTTGGTGTCAGGATAATCCAGACTCATCGGGTCGGGAAAGAAAAATGAAAGCTTGCAACACAAATCGACGAGATGACGTTGCGAGATTCCCGGGGGAATGAACTACGGTAGTAAGATCCAAAACATGAGCTGGTTCTGCTACAAGCATGTGAACACGCTGTCCCAGACAAGCATGACCACATAGTAGTCTTATAATAAAAAACTATCGAGTTCGGGTTAGGATCCATCATCAAGGATTTCGAAGTCCTTACGCGCGCTAGACTTCTTTTCCTTGAACAAGTCAATCAGTGGCTTGGGGTGCTAGGGAACATATGGAATGAAGGTTGCAAGTCTCCAAACCACAGGATACTTCGCACATATGCATGAACGACTTGGGATGATTCTAGAGGAAGCAAAACAAGCTTTCCCAAATTCACGGCGGCAACTTGCAACATATGCAGATGAATTAGAGGAAGTCACTACTTTCATCCAAACATATGCTTCATGAACGAAACATGAAGAAATGCTTACACAAGTTTCCAACACTAAGTTGATGTTCAACATGAGTCATGGGGGGGGGGAGACAGAATGCTGCTAATGGGCTCAACAGCAACTCATCCGAATTTCCATATCACTGGACTTCCACCATCATGTGAACACGGTGATATTATTGGTCAGACCAAAAGATGTAATGATGTATGCTCGAGGGGTCAACCACGAGTAAGACAACATTATGAACATCGTTGGCTCTGGTTTGACTTGACGATAGCCCATACTCAAGTCAAAGTTTTGTCAAGGCAATAGATCCAACAACTGATCACGAGGACCAATCGATGGAGATATCATCTTTATTCAACACACACACACACACAAGGATATCCCTTAGTGATGAACTAAGTCAGACAAGCTTCTATCTTCCAACTCTCCAAGTTGTTGTCTAGCTCAACCAACTAGCTCAGGGATATCCAACACAGATTCTTGGAGAAGGGGTGATTTATAAAAAACCAACTTGATCACGAACTCAACATCGCGGTCAGGTGACAACCTGGTAATACTTCCGAGAAGATATTCGGAACATCACGAACCACCGATATGATACTAAGCTCGAGATCAATCTTGGTTTTCAGGGCAAGACGATATGATCAATAGAGCAAGGGTTTGGCAAAATCCTAACTCGTTGATCGAAGAGTGCACCAGGAAATAAGGACTAGGTAGCACAATCTATCTTAGAATGATGATTCAATAACCAACATGCTAAGAATGAGAATATTGTCCATTAACTACCAAGCAACGGAGTTGCTAGGAGTATTGGTTTCACACATCACGACTCACTTGCCGGCATTCCGGTTACAATAACACGGGAACCAAGGAATGAACAATGATGGCAAGAAGTATCACTACGTCAAGAATTCATAAGAGAAGGTGCAATTCTCATGACGCTCCTGACATAAAGTGGGTAATACTTCAGGGTAGGACAGAACCAAAAGCTGGGTTGCATTTTGATCTGCGGAATACAACTGCTTTGACCCAATCCTGGATATGGATGAGGTACTGGAGTTTGTTTCTCCTAGTCATTCTGAAATAGAACGTCTTGACGAACCACAAGAATACTAGGCATCGATGAACACGAATGCACACGTACTCTTGGCTATCAACTGATAGAGGATGGTCGGGATACAACTGAAGAGGAACCACTCAAGGAACATATAATTTTCTGGGTTGTGGATGCATAGATTAGTATGTCAAACAAGTTCAACAGGTTTTTTCTGGATAATCCATGCAGAAAGGTAGGACTGGAAGATTCACAATTCTTGAATGGAGTGTTGGGTTACGTAGTAATTTCAAAAAATTTCCTACGCACACGCAAGATCATGGTGATGCATAGCAACTAGAGGGGAGAGTGTTGTCTACGTACCCACGCAGACCGACTGCGGAAGCGTTGACACAACGTAGAGGAAGTAGTCGTACGTCTTCACGATCCAACCGATCAAGCACCGAAACTACGGCACCTCCGAGTTCGAGCACACGTTCAGCTCGATGACGATCCCCGGACTCCGATCCAGCAAAGTGTCGGGGAAGAGTTCTGTCAGCACGACGGCGTGGTGACGATCTTGATGTACTACAACAGCAGGGCTTCGCCTAAACTCCGCTACAGTATTATCGAGGACTATGGTGGCTGGGGGCACCGCACACGGCTAATGAATAGATCACGTGGATCAACTTGTCTGTTTCTGGGGTGCCTCTGCCTCAGTATATAAAGGACTAGAGGGGGGGAGGCTGGCCGGCCAAGCTTGGCGCGCCAGGAGAGTCCTACTCCCTCTGGGAGTAGGATTCCCCCCCAATCCTAGTTGGAATAGGATTCGCGGAGGGGGAAAAGAGAGAGAGGGGGCCGGCCACCTCTCCTAGTCCTAATAGGACTAGGGGAAGGGGGAGGCGCACAGCCCATGTAGGGCTGCCTCTTCTCTTTTCCACTAAGGCCCATCATGGCCCATTTAGCTCCCGGGGGGTTCCGGTAACCTTCCCAGTACTCCGGTAAAATCCCGATTTCACCCGGAACACTTCCGATATCCAAACATAGGCTTCCAATATATCAATCTTTACGTATCGACCATTTCGAGACTCCTCGTCATGTCCGTGATCACATCCGGGACTCCGAACAACCTTCGGTACATCAAAATGCCCAAACTCATAATATAACTGTCATCGTAACCTTAAGCGTGCGGACCCTACGGGTTCGAGAACAATGTAGACATGATCGAGACACGTCTCCGGTCAATAACCAATAGCGGGACCTGGATGCCCATATGGGCTCCTACATATTCTATGAAGATCTTTATCGGTGAGACCGCATAAGAACATACGTTGTTCCCTTTGTCATCGGTATGTTACTTGCTCGAGATTCGATCGTTGGTATCCCATACCTAGTTCAATCTCGTTGCCGGCAAGTCTCTTTACTCGTTCCGTAATACATCATCTCGCAACTAACTCATTAGTTGCAATGCTTGCAAGGCTTATGTGATGTGCATTACTGAGAGGGCCTAGAGATACCTCTCCGACAATCGGAGTGACAAATCCTAATCTCGAAATACGCCAACCCAACATCTACCTTTGGAGACACCTGTAATGCTCCTTTATAATCACCCAGTTATGTTGTGACGTTTGGTAGCACCCAAAGTGTTCCTCCGGCAAACGGGAGTTGCATAATCTCATAGTCATAGGAACATGTATAAGTCATGAAGAAAGCAATAGCAACATACTAAACGATCGGGTGCTAAGCTAATGGAATGGGTCATGTCAATCAGATCACTCAACTAATGATGTGACCTCATTAATCAAATAACAACACTTTGTTCATGGTTAGGAAACATAACCATCTTTGATTAATGAGCTAGTCAAGTAGAGGCATACTAGTGACACTCTGGTTGTCTATGTATTCACACATGTATTATGTTTCCGGTTAATACAATTCTAGCATGAATAATAAACATTCATCATGAAATAAGGAAATAAATAATAACTTTATTATTGCCTCTAGGGCATATTTCCTTCAGTCTCCCACTTGCAGTAGAGTCAATAATCTAGATCACATCACCATGTGATTAACATCGATAGTTCACATCATCATGTGATTAACACCCATAGTTCACATCGTCATGTGACCAACACGCAAAGGGTTTACTAGATTCGGTAATCTAGTTCACATCGCTATGTGATTAACACCCAAAGAGTACTAAGGTGTGATCATGTTTTGCTTGTGAGAGAATCTTAGTCAACGGGCCTGTCAAATTCAGATCCGTATGTGTTTTGCAAAATTCTATGTCTACAATGCTCTGCACGGAGCTACTCTAGCTAATTGCTCCCACTTTCAATATGTATCCAGATTGAGACTTAGAATCATCTGGATCAGTGTCAAAAACTTGCATCGACGTAACCGTTTACGACGAACCCTTTTGTCACGTCCATAATCGAGAAACATATCCTTATTTTACTAAGGATAAGTCTGACTGCTGTCCAGTGATCTACTCCTAGATCACTATTGTACTCCCTTGCCAAATCAGTGCAGGGTATACAATAGATCTGGTATACAGCATGACATACTATATAGAACCTATGGCCAAGGCATAGGGAATGACTTTCATTCTCTTTCTATCTTCTGCCGTGGTCGGGCTTTGAGTCTTACTCAACTTCACACCTTGTAATACAGGCAAGAACTCTTTCTTTGACCGCTCCATTTTGAACTACTTCAAAATCTTGTCAAGGTATGTACTCATTGAAAAAACTTATCAAACGTCTTGATCTATCTCTATAGATCTTGAAGCTCAATATGTAAGCAGCTTCGCCGAAGTCTTTCTTTGAAAAATTCCTTTCAAACACTCCTTTATGCTTTACAGAATAATTCTACATTATTTCCGATCAACAATATGTCAATCACATATACTTATCAGAAATGTTGTAGTGCTCCCACTCACTTTTCTTGTAAATACAGGCTTCACCGCAAGTCTGTATAAAACTATATGCTTTGATCAACTCATCAAAGTGTATATTCCAACTCCGAGATGCTTGCACCAGTCCATAAATGGATCGCTGGAGTTTGCACACTTTGTTAGCTCCCTTTGGATCGACAAAATCTTCTGGTTGCATCATATACAACTCTTCTTTAATAAATCTATTAAGGAATGCAGTTTTGTTTATCCATTTGCCAGATTTCATAAAATGCGGCAATTACTAACATGATTCAGACAGACTCAAGCATAGATACGAGTGAGAAACTCTCATCGTAGTCAACACCTTGAACTTGTCGAAAACCTTTTGCGACAATTCTAGCTTTGTAGATAGTAACACCACTATCAGCGTCCGTCTTCCTCTTGAAGATCCATTTATTTTATATGGCTTGCCGATCATCGGGCAAATCCATCAAAGTCCATACTTTGTTCTCATACATGGATCATATCTCAGATTTCATGGCCTCAAACCATTTCGTGGAATCTGGGCTCATCATCGCTTCCTCATAGTTCGCAAGTTCGTCATGGTCAAGTAACATGACTTCCAGAACAGGATTACCGTACCACTCTGGTGAGGATCTCACTCTGGTTTACCTACGAGATTCGGTAGTAACTTGATATGAAGTTACATGATCATCATCATTAGCTTCCTCACTAGTTGGTGTAGTCGTCACAAGAGCAGATTTTTATGATGAACTACTTTCCAATAAGGGAGAAGGTACAATTACCTTATCAAGTTTTCTACTTTCTTCCCACTCACTTCTTTCGAGAGAAACTCCTTCTCCAGAAAGTTTTCGAATTTAGCAACAAAAGTCTTGCCTTCGGATCTGTGATAGAAGGTGTATCCAATAGTTTCCTTTGGATATCCTATGAAGACACATTTCTCCGATTTGGGTTCGAGCTTATCAGGTTGAAGCTTTTTCACATAAGCATCGCAGCCCCAAACTTTTAGAAACGACAACTTTGGTTTCTTGCCAAACCACAGTTCATAAGGCGTCGTCTCAACGGATTTTGATGGTGCCCTTTTAATGTGAATGCAGCTGTCTTTAATGTATAACCCCAAAACGATAGTGGTAGATCGGTAAGAGACATCATAGATCACACCATATCTAATAAAGTACGGTTATGACGTTCGGACACACCTTTACATTGTGGTGTTCCAGGTGGCATGAGTAGTGAAACTATTTCACATTGTTTTTAACTGAAGGCCAAACTCGTAACTCAAATACTCTTCTCTACGATCAGATCGTAGAAACTTTATTTTCTTGTTACGATGATTTTTCACTTCACTCTGAAATTGTTTGAACTTTTCAAATGTCTCAGACTTATGTCTCATCAAGTAGATATACTCATATCTGCTCAAATCATCTGTGAAGATCAGAAAATAATGATACCTGTCGCGAGCCTCAATATTCATCAGACCACATACATCAGTATGTATGATTTCTAACAAATCTGTTGCTCGCTCCATTGTTCCGAAGAACAGAGTCTTAGTCATCTTGCCCATGAGGCATGGTTCGCAAGAATCAACTGATTCATAATCAAGTGATTCCAAAATCCCATCAGCATGGAGTTTCTTCATGCGCTTTACACCAATATGACCTAAACGGCAGTGCTACAAATAAGTTGCACTATCATTATTAACTTTACATCTTTTGGTTTCAATATTATGATTATGTGTATCACTACGATCGAGATCCAACGAACTATTTTCATTGGGTGTGTAACCATATAAGGTTTTATTCATGTAAACAGAACAACAATTTATTCTCTTACTTAAATGAATAACCGTATTACAATAAACATGATCAAATCATATTCATGCTCAACGCAAAAACCAAATAACACTTATTTAGGTTCAACACTAATCCTGAAATTATAGGGAGTGTGCGATGATGATCATATCAATCTTGGAACCATTTCCAACACACATCGTCACTTCACCCTTAACTAGTCTCTGTTTATTCTGCAACTCCCGTTTCGAGTTACTAATCTTAGTAACTGAACTAGTATCAAATACTGAGGGGTTGCTATAAACACTAGTAAAGTACACATCAATAACATGTATATCAAATATACTTATGTTTACTTTGCCATCCTTCTTATCTGCCAATCACTTGGGGTAGTTCCGCTTCCAGTGATCAGTCCCTTTGCAGTAGAAACACTTAGTCTCAGGCTTAGGACTAGACTTGGGCTTCTTCACTTGAGTAGCAACTTGCTTGCCGTTCTTCTTGAAGTTCCCCTTCTTCCCTTTGCCCTTCTCTTGAAACTAGTGATCTTGTCAACCATCAACACTTGATGCTCTTTCTTGATTTCTAGCTTCATCGATTTCATCATCATGAAAAGCTCGGGATTCGTTTTCGTCATCCCTTGCATACTATAGTTCATCACGAAGTTCTACTAACTTGGTGATGGTGACTAGAGAATTCTGTCAATCACTATCTTATCTGGAAGATTAACTCCCACTTGATTCAAGCGATTGTAGTACCCAGACAATCTGAGCACATGCTCACTAGTTGAGCGATTCTGCTCCATCTTTTAGCTATAGAACTTGTTGGAGACTTCATATCTCTCAACTCGGGTATTTGCTTGAAATATTAACTTCAACTCCTGGAACATCTCATATGGTCCATGACGTTCAAAACGTCTTTGAAGTCCCGATTCTAAGCCGTTAAGCATGGTGCACTTAAACTATCAAGTAGTCATCATATTGAGCTAGCCAAACGTTCATAACGTCTGTATCTGCTCCTGCAATAGGTCTGTCACCTAGCGGTGCATCAAGGACATAATTCTTCTGTGCAGCAATGAGGATAAACCTCAGATCACGGATCCAATCCGCATCATTGCTACTAATATCTTTCAACACAATTTTCTCTAGGAACATATCAAAATAAACATATGAAAGCAACAACGCGAGCTATTGATCTACAACATAGATATGCTAATACTACCAGGACTAAGTTCATTATAAATTTAAGTTCAATTAATCATATTACTTAAGAACTCCCACTTAGATAGACATCCCTCTAATCTTCTAAGTGATCACGTGATCCAAATCAACTAAACCATAACCGATCATCACGTGAGATGGAGTAGTTTTCAATCGTGAACATCGTTATGTTGATCATATCTACTATATGATTCACGCTTGACCTTTTGGTCTCCGTGTTCCGAGGCCATATCTGTATATGCTTGGCTCGTCAAGTATAACCTGAGTATTCCGCGTGTGCAACTGTTTTGCACCCGTTGTATTTGAACGTAGAACCTATCACACCCGATCATCACGTGGTGTCTCAGCACGAAGAACTTTCGCAATGGTGCATACTCAGGGAGAACACTTCTTGATAATTTAGTGAGAGATCATCTTATAATGCTACCGTCAATCAAAGCAAGATAAGATGCATAAAAGGATAAACATCACATGCAATCAATATAAGTGATATGATATGGCCATCATCATCTTGTGCTTGTGATCTCCATCTCCGAAGCACCGTCGTGATCACCATCGTCACCGGCGTGACACCTTGATCTCCATCGTAGCATCATTGTCGTCTCGCCAAGCTTGTGCTTCTACGACTATCGCTACCGCTTAGTGATAAAAGTAAAGCATTACATCGCGATTGCATTGCATACAATAAAACGACAACCATAAGGCTCCTGCCAGTTGCCGATAACTCAGTTACAAAACATGATCATCTCATACAATAAAATTCAGCATCATGTCTTGACCATATCACATCACAACATGCCCTGCAAAAACAAGTTAGACGTCCTCTACTTTGTTGTTGCAAGTTTTACGTGGCTGCTACGGGCTTAAGCAAGAACCAATCTCACCTACGCATCAAAACCACAACGATAATTTGTCAAATAGACTCCGTTTTAACCTTCGCAAGGACCGGGCGTAGCCATACTTGGTTCAACTAAAGTTGGAGAGACAGCCGCCCGCAAGCCACCTATGTGCAAAGCACGTCGGGGGAACCGGTCTCGCGTAAGCGTACGTGTAATGTTGGTCCAGGTCGTCTCGTCCAACAATGCCGCCGAACCAAAGTATGACATGCTGGTAGGCAGTATGACTTATATCACCCACAACTCACTTGTGTTCTACTCGTGCATATAACATCAACATAAATAACCTAGGCTCGGATGCCACTGTTGGGTTACGTAGTAATTTCAAAAAATTTCCTACGCACACGCAAGATCATGGTGATGCATAGCAATGAGAGGGGAGAGTGTTGTCTACATATCCACGCAGACCGACTGCGAAAGCGTTGACACAACATAGAGGAAGTAGTCGTATGTCTTCACGATCCAACCGATCAAGCACCGAAACTACGACACCTCCGAGTTCGAGCACACGTTCAGCTCGATGACGGTCCCCGGACTCCGATCCAACAAAGTGTCGGGGAAGAGTTCCGTCAGCACGATGGCGTGGTGACGATCTTGATGTACTACAGCAGCAGGGCTTCGCCTAAACTCCGCTACAGTATTATCGAGGACTATGGTGGCTGGGGGCACCGCACACGGCTAATGAATAGATCATGTGGATCAACTTGTCTGTTTCTGGGGTGCCTCTGCCTCAGTATATAAAGGACTAGAGGGGGGAGGCTGGCCGGCCAAGCTTGGCGTGCCAGGACAGTCCTACTCCCTCTGGGAGTAGGATTCCCCCCCCCCCCAATCCTAGTTGGAATAGGATTCGCGGAGGGAGAAAATAGAGAGAGGGGGCCGGCCACCTCTCCTAGTCCTAATAGGACTAGGGGAAGGGGGAGGCGCGCAGCCCATGTAGGGCTGCCTCTTCTCTTTTCCACTAAGGCCCATCATGGCCCATTTAGCTCCCGGGGGGTTCCGGTAACCTTCCCGGTACTCCGGTAAAATCCCGATTTCACCCGGAACACTTCCGATATCCAAACATAGGCTTCCAATATATCAATCTTTACACCTCAAACATTTCGAGACTCCTCGTCATGTCCGTGATCACATCCGGGACTCCGAACAACCTTCGGTACATCAAAATGCCTAAACTCATAATATAACTGTCATCGTAACCTTAAGCGTGCGGACCCTACGGGTTCAAGAACAATGTAGACATGACCGAGACACGTATCCGGTCAATAACCAATAGCGGGACCTGGATGCCCATATTGGCTCCTACATATTCTACGAAGATCTTTATCGGTCAGACCGCATAACAACATACGTTGTTCCCTTTGTCATCGGTATGTTACTTGCCCGAGATTCGATCATCGGTATCCCATACCTAGTTCAATCTCGTTGCCGGCAAGTCTCTTTACTCGTTCCGTAATACATCATCTTGCAACTAACTCATTAGTTGCAATGCTTGCAAGGCTTATGTGATGTGCATTACCGAGAGGGCCCAGAGATACCTCTCTGACAATCGGAGTGACAAATCCTAATATCGAAATACGCCAACCCAACATCTACCTTTGGAGACACCTGTAATGCTCCTTTATAATCACCCAGTTACGTTGTGACGTTTGGTAGCACCCAAAGTGTTCCTCCGGCAAACGGGAGTTGCATAATCTCATAGTCATAGGAACATGTATAAGTCATGAAGAAAGCAATAGCAACATACTAAATGATCGGGTGCTAAGCTAATGGAATGGGTCATGTTAATCAGATCATTCAACTAATGATGTGACCTCGTTAATCAAATAACAACACTTTGTTCATGGTTAGGAAACATAACCATCTTTGATTAACGAGTTAGTTAAGTAGAGGCATACTAGTGACACTCTGGTTGTCTATGTATTCACACATGTATTATGTTTCCGGTTAATACAATTCTAGCATGAATAATAAACATTCATCATGAAATAAGGAAATAAATAATAACTTTATTATTGCCTCTAGGGCATATTTCCTTCATGGAGAACCCATTAAGAGCACTCTTATTGTGATCTTTTGGTTCAAAGAACTTCTGCCTTAATGGTTCATGGTATTTGGAAGAAGGAAATACCACGGACCTCGAGGACTTTCGCAAGGTTACTAATATCCTAAAGGAACTAGCAACACAAGATAAGTAGAGTGAATCTTGGGCCAAGAACCCAGGAATAGAATGCCTACTAACTAAACGGCATCACGGGATGCTTTCGAGAATGGTGGCCAGAATCATCACACTGGGGATGCAAAGCATTGCTAGATTACTAGGTGATACTCTAGACACCTAGGGTCATAATAATAGCTCCAACATAAATGCCGAGGCAGCGGAGTACCTCAACAGACGGATTAGTGTGCTTAAACTGGCCCAAAAGGACATCGGGAACTGGGAGGAAGGATTTGCAAATGCATCATATTGTTTAGAAACCTGGGATGACTCGGACAGCATAACGGCTGTAAATGCTCAAAATGATTTGAGACATCCTGAAAATGGTGGCATAACCACTCATAAGCACAATATCAAGGTTCCGAGACCAACTATGAACACACAGGAGTAGTAGAGACTGAACTGGGCTTGAATCCAACAATCTTATAAGTCTATGGATTAGTAACACGTCATCCTGATAGATAGATGAGAAGGCCTAGTTCTTAATCCCCGTAGAAAAGAAGAGGTTGACTCAGATCAGAAGGCATGAGGTATAAGGAATAAAAAGAGCCTTACGTTCCCTTCCCACAATCAATTCCCTTACATAACTAAAGCATTTCTAGACACAACTTCGACCGGTTTGGCTTGGTAATCCTACAAGCAGTCAGGCTCTGATACCAAAGCTGTCAGGACCCTGATTCCAAGTCACATCGATCTAGCCGGTAACACCTCATATCACTTTGCGGCCTCACACACGGTATTCCCATGGGTGTCGCCTTACCATGGCCCGGGAC
Organism: Triticum dicoccoides; assembly: GCF_002162155.2. Classification (NCBI taxonomy): domain Eukaryota; kingdom Viridiplantae; phylum Streptophyta; class Magnoliopsida; order Poales; family Poaceae; genus Triticum; species Triticum dicoccoides. The sequence continues at coordinate 505,504,735 of NC_041390.1, read as the reverse complement.
CGTATGCGCCTTTTGGCTCACGTATATGGTAGTGTCGCTAGCATCCATATCACAGAGAACCCGGGCCGACATGGCTAGTTGTGAACCCAAAGCGGCACCAACCTATGGGGACAGGCATACATGAATCACGTTGAGCATGTCGGTCAGTAGCGTGTGAATCCAGGCTGTAGCACTGGGCTAACAGGACTCCAGGAACTCGGGCTGTAGCAGGCTAGGCAGGACTCCGGATGTCACCGCGTGACATTTCCCCGAAGGGACAGACAAAGGAACGAAGTGAAACACATGCCGGCCAGTCAAGTGTCCTGAGCAGTAGTGCTGGGCTAGTAGGACTTCGGTGAACCGGGCTGTAGCGGTCTACTATGGCTCATGGAAGCACTAGACTACATTTCCCCATAAGAGAGGCTGCCAAGGATAAACAACTAGATTGTCGGATCCCACACATACCAAGAATTCCAATCATACACACAATATGCTCGATATGTGTAAATACAACATGGCATCACAACATAACTCTACGACTCAAGTATTTATTCATTAGGCTCCGAGGAGAGAGATATTACAAACATGGGTCCCATGACCCAACAATCATAGCATACAAATCAAAGCACATGCGGAAGCTTAACATGTCTGAGTATAGACATCTACAAATGAAAAGGGTTGAGAAGCCTGACTATCTACCAGATCCTGCCGAGGGCACAAGATCGTAGCTGAGGTATCAAGCTAAACGTCGAAGTCCACACGAAACTACTAGCGAGACTGACGTCTCTCTGCAAAACATAAAATAGGCAAATGTGAGTACAAATGTACCCAACAAGACTTACATCAGAACTATCTACATATGCATGGGTATCAATAAAGGGGGTGGTGGAGTTTAACTGCAGCAAGCCAGCTTTGACTCAGTGGCTAACCTGAACTACGACTTCAAGCAACTCTTTTGAGGTGGCGCACACGAGTCCACATATTCACCATATGAATACACCACTATGGATCCGCTCCCGTCTCCCTACGAGAATGCCATCCATAGCACTCACGCTTATCTTGCGCATTTTAGAGTATCCACTTTCACTTGTCTATGAACTGTTATAGGCAACCCAGAAGTCCTTTACCGCGGACACGGCTATTCGAATAGATCATTTATAACCCTGCAGGGGTGTACCTCTTCACACACGCTCTCGCCACTTACCACCATGTACACGTCATGTATCTCGGCAACCTTCAAGCGGAAGCCTGGCGAGGGAGTCGGCCACGACCTGACTAACCACACAAGTCTCTAGTCCAGGTTTATCGCCTATTCGGGTTCCATCCATGAGGAGATCCGGCCGGAGTTTCGCTCACAGCCCCAAATGATGTGTGCAGGGTTCCCGAGACACCAAACGGGCGCCCGGTACACCGTGCCATGGTGTATCTACCGCATCATAGCCCACCCCTAGGTTCAGTGCTACGCACGGCCGCCAACACATATCCTACAAACACCAGAAACTAGTTGCAACTCCTGGATAGAGGTCAAGGGCAGTTAATAAGTTGAGATGGTCCATTGGTTTCGGGCCCAATGCGTGGTAGTAGCTGTTCATGGATCACAAACATGGAACTCAGTTCCTGAGGACGGTTTCAATGAGACAACCCACCATGTACTCCTACATGGCCTCTCACCGCTACCTTTACCAAATCGTGTTCACACACTTAGCTCACACAGTAGGACATGTTCATCACCGTTCCAATTCATCCCCGATGAATCAGACCTGACTCAACTCTAAGCAGTAGCAGGTATGACAAACAAGCATGAATGAGTAGGCATATCAGGGCTCAAACAACTCCTACTCATGCTAGTGGGTTTCATCTATTTACTATTGCAATGACAGGTCATGTAGAGGATAAGGGGTTCAACTACCGCAGCAAGTAACAGTTGAATTGTTGTTGTCCTAATGGAGTAAAAGAGAGCAGGAGCGAGAGAGTGGGATTGTATCAGAATGAACAAGGGGGTTTTGCTTTCCTGGCACTTCTGAAGATAGTATAACTCTTCATCAGTGTCATCGAACTCATCGTCGGGAGCACGTCTATAGAGAGGGGACAAATACCGGCAACAGAGAAGGAAAACACAATCAATGCAATGCACAATATGATGCATGATCATGACATGTCAATATGTGGTGATTTGAGCTAATGCAACTAGCAATCATATTAAATGAAGTTGGTTTGAACCAAGGGTTCAAATTCAAACTCCATATGTGCTTATTTAAATGTTAATTATGCAAATTTCCCTGTACAGCAACCCTAGGTTGTTCAAACATGCATGCAAATGCCATAAACAGATTCCTTGAATTTTTCTGATAATTTTTCATATATAATTTATTTGATTTGGAGCTACGGTTGATTTACTATGAATTTTAGAAGTTTTGCTAATTTTCTGGAATTTCCTGAATTATTTTAAATCCAGAAAACCAATACTGCGTCAGCATGACAATAGCATTGGGCCAGCAGGTCAACTGGGTTGACCCAGGTCAAACCTGACCAGTGGGGTCCACTGGTCAGTGACACAGAGTTGTCTGGGTCACAGACATGTGGGGCCGGGTCAATAGCCACGTCAGCACGGTCAACTCTGACTGGTGGGTCCCGCGTGATTATAAACTAATCTAAACTGAAATAAAACCTAGATTATTTAGGGCGTAGGGCCTAGGTGTCAGTGAGCTAGGTGGGTTAGTTAGGGCGTCATCAGTGGCTAATGACAGCGCCACGTCGGCTTCACCGGAGTTCTGCCGGTGGCGACCAAAACCGTGGCGGAAGATCGTCGGAGTGGCGCTACGGGCGGTTTTGGGCCATGCCAAGGGCACCAGAGGGTTGTCCTTGCTCGCGCGCATCCAGGGGAGGCACGCGGGAGGCGCGGGGTGGAACGAGCTTTCCGGAGTCGAGCTCGTGGCGGCGGCCGGCGTTCGGGCACCTGCGGGTTTGGCGTTGTGGTGCACGGGAGGAGGAGCTGGTGGGTGAAACATGCTCCTGGGGGTGTACTGAGTGCGGTGACGTGCTTGGTTTGGACGGAGGCCGACCAAAACAACGACGACGACATGACCGGCGCCGGCGAGGTCTCGGTCTCGATGGAAATGAGAGCTAGAGCTCGAATTAGCGCACAGGAGTAGGGGGAAATGGTTCAGAGGCTCACAGTGCATCGCATGGATGGGTCGGCAGCTCGAGGGAGGCTCTGGAGACGACGGAGTGGCGACGGTGATCGCCGGAGTCTGAGGAAGAAGACAGAGCTGATGTCGGTGTTGTAGGGGCTCCCGTGGGGCGTGGCTCGGTGAGGAGGAAGAGGGGGTCGAGGCGGAGCCTCTGAGCGCATCGATGAGGTGAGGCAGTGGCTGTGGCCACGGCGGTGCTCATCAGCGGCGACGGCTGCGCTCGGCGGCCGCGCGTAAGAGAAACGGAGGAGGGGGGAGGAGCGAGGGAGAGTTGGAGGGGGTTCTAGGGGGTCTGCGTGGCAATGCCAGAGGCGTCCAGGCCGTCGAAGAGGCAGGCGAGCAGGGTGGAGGTGGCGCGCGCGTGCGCCGTGCCCAACTTCTCCTCTGCCTACTGGCAAGAGGTAGAAGACGAGGCTGCCCCTGCTGGGCTGGGCCGCCAGGTGGGCTGCGACAGGTAAGCCAGGTGAGTCTCTGCTCTTTGCTTTCTGTTTTTGTTTTTCTATTATTCCGCAACTTCTGAGCTTTATTAAAAATACCAAAATGTTTTCAAAAATCCTGAAGATAATTGTGGGCTCTGTTTGGAGTATTCATAATAGCCCTTGCTTAAGTTCAGAATTAATTGAGCACTTAAAATAATATATAGCATTTAAATGCCCAATTGCAAATACAATAAGATTTAATTCAAAAATCCAGAATGGCCTAGAAATATGTGCATGACTTTTGGCAGAGGTTTTCACCTTTAACAAGAATCATGAACTTTTATAGGGCATTTGGGATTATTGAAAATATTTTTATTGAACCTAGTTGAATTCATTTGGTGCTAGGGTTTCAACAATCCCCATTTCAAGTTTCTTTGGAATTTAAACATGATGGCATGATGAACAAGCAAAGTCAAGCAAGGGCTGAACTGGGGCTGTGACAGGGTATCATTATTTTCTGACCTTCACAGATGATTTGAGTAGATATGGGTATATCTACTTGATGAAACATAAGTCTAAAACATTTGAACAGTTGAAGGAATTTCAAAGTGAAGTGGAAAATCGTCATGACAAGAAAATAAGGTTTCCACGATCTGATCGCGGAGACGTATATTTGAGTTATGAGTTTGGTCTTCAATTAAAACAATGTGGAATAGTTCACAAATTCGTGCCACCTGGAACACCACAACATAATGGTGTGTCCGAACGTCATAACTGTACTTTATTGAATATAGTACAATCTATGATGTCTCTTACCGATTTACCACTATCGTTTTGGGGTTATGCATTAGAGACAGCTGCATTCACGTTAAAAGGGCACCATCTAAATCCGTTGAGACGACACCATATGAACTATGGTTTGGGAAGAAACCAAAGTTGTCATTTCTTAAAGTTTGGGGTTGCGATGCTTATGTGAAAAAGTTTCATCCTGATAAGCTCAAACCCAAATCGGAGAAATGTGTCTTCATAGGATACCCAAAGGAGACAATTGGGTACACCTTCTATCACAGATCCGAAGGCAAGACCTTCGTTGCTAAGAATGGATCATTTCAAGAGAAGGAGTTTCTCTCGAAAGAAGTGAGTGGGAGGAAAGTAGAACTTGATGAGGTAACTGTACCTGCTCCCTGATTGGAAAGTAGTTCATCGCAAAAATCTGTTCCTGTGACTACTACACCAATTAGTGAGGAAGCTAATGATGATGATCATGTAACTTCAGATCAAGTTACTACCAAACCTCATAGGTCAACCAGAGTGAGATCCGCACCAGAGTGGTACGGAAATCTTGTTCTGGAGGTCATGTTACTTGACCATGACGAACCTACGAACTATGAGGAAGCGATGATGAGCCCAGATTCCGCAAAATGGCTTGAGGCGATGAAATCTGAGATGGGATCCATGTATGAGAACAAAGTATGGACTTTGATTGACTTGCCCAATGATCGGCGAGACATTAAGATTAAATGGATCTTCAAGAGGAAGACGGACGCTGATAGTAGTGTTACTATCTACAAAACTAGACTTGTCGGAAAAAGGTTTTTGACAAAGTTCAAGGTGTTGACTATGATGAGAGTTTCTCACTCGTATCTATGCTTAAGTCTGTCTAAATCATGTTAGCAATTGCCTCATTTTATGAAATCTGGCAAATGGATAAACAAAACTGCACTCCTTAATGGATTTATTAAAGAAGAGTTGTATATGATGCAACCAGAAGGTTTTTTCAATCCTAAAGGTGCTAACAAAATATGTAAGCTCTAGCGATCCATCTATGGACTGGTGCAAGCATCTCAGAGTTGGAATACACGCTTTGATAAGTTGATCAAAGCATATAGTTTTATACAGACTTGCGATGAAGCCTGTATTTACAAGAAAGTGAGTGCAAGCACTACAACATTTCTGATAAGTATATGTGAATGACATATTGTTGATCAGAAATAATGTAGAATTATTGTGCAAAGCATAAAGGAATGTTTGAAAGGAGTTTTTTCCAAGAAAAACCTCGGTGAAGCTGCTTACATATTGAGCATCAAGATCTATAGAGATAGATCAAGACGCTTGATAAGTTTTTCAATGAGTACATACCTTGACAAGATTTTGAAGTAGTTCAAAATGGAACAGTCAAAGAAGGAGTTCTTGCCTGTGTTACAAGGTGTGAAGTTGAGTAAGACTCAAAACCCGACCACGGCAGAAGATAGAGAGAGAATGAAAGTCATTCCCTATGCCTCAGCCATAGGTTCTATAAAGTATGCCATGCTGTGTACCAGACCTATTGTATACCCTACCCTGAGTTTGGCAAAGGAGTACAATAGTGATCTAGGAGTAGATCACTGGACATTGGTCAAAATTATCCTTAGTGGAATAAGGATATGTTTCTCGATTATGGAAGTGACAAAAGGTTCGTCGTAAAGGGTTACGTCCATGCAAATTTTGACACTGATCCAGATGACTCTAAATCTCAATCTGGATACATATTGAAAGTGGGAGCAATTAGCTAGAGTAGCTCTATGCAGAGCATTATTGACATAGAAATTTGCAAAATACTTACGGACCTGAATGTGGCAGACCCGTTGACTAAACTTCTCTCACAAGCAAAACATGATCACACCTCAATACTCTTTGGGTGTTAATCACATAGCGATGTGAACTAGATTATTGACTCTAGTAAACCCTTTGGGTGTTGGTCACATGTCGATGTGAACTATGGGTGTTAATCACATGGTGATGTGAACTATTGGTATTAAATCACATGGCGATGTGAACTAGATTATTGACTCTAGTGCAAGTGGGAGACTGAAGGAAATATGCCCTAGAGGCAATAATAAAGTTATTATTTATTTCCTTATATCATGATAAATGTTTATTATTCATGCTAGAATTGTATTAACCGGAAACATAATACATGTGTGAATACATAGACAAACAGAGTGTCACTAGTATGCCTCTACTTGACTAGCTCGTTGATCAAAGATGGTTATGTTTCCTAACCATAGACATGAGTTGTCATTTGATTAATGGGATCACATCATTAGGAGAATGATGTGATTGACTTGACCCATTCCGTTAGCATAGCACTTGATCGTTTAGTTTGTTGCTATTGCTTTCTTCATGACTTATACATGTTCCTATGACTATGAGATTATGCAACTCCCGTTTACCAGAGGAACACTTTGTGTGCTACCAAACGTCACAACGTAACTGGGTGATTATAAAGGTGCTCTACAGGTGTCTCCGAAGGTACTTGTTGGGTTGGCGTAATTCGAGATTAGGATTTGTCACTTTGATTGTCAGAGAGGTATCTCTGGGCCCTCTCGGTAATGCACATCACTTAAGCCTTGCAATCATTGCAACTAATGAGTTAGTTGCAGGATGATGTATTACGGAACGAGTAAAGAGACTTTCCTGTAACGAGATTGAACTAGGTATTGAGATAACGATGATCGAATCTCAGGCAAGTAACATACCGATGACAAAGGGAACAACGTATGTTGTTATGCGGTCTGACCGATAAACATCTTCGTAGAATATGTGGGAGCCAATATGAGCATCCAGGTTCCGCTATTGGTTATTGACCGGAGACTTGTCTTGGTCATGTCTACATTGTTCTCGAACCCGTAGGGTCCGCATGCTTAAGGTTTCGATGACAGTTATATTATGAGTTTATGAGTTTTGATGTACCGAAGGAGTTCAAAGTCCCGGATGAGATCGGGGACATGACGAGGAGTCTTGAAATGGTCGAGATGTAAAGATAGATATATTGGACGACTATATTCGGACATCGGAAAGGTTCCGAGTGATTCGGGAATTTTTCGGAGTACCGGAGAGTTACGGGAATTCGTCGGGGAGTATATGGGCCTTATTGGGCCATACATGAATAGAGGAGAGAGGCCAAAAGGAAGGAGGTGCGCGCCTGCCCTCTGGGCCGAATTGGACAAGGGGTGCAGCCCACTTTTCCTTGTTCCTCTCCCCCTCTTTCCTTCTCTCCTACTCCAATAAGGGAAGGAGGAGTCCTACTCCCGGTGGGAGTAGGACTCCCCCCTTGGCGCGCCCTCCTCCTAGGCCGGCCGCCTCCCTCCCTTGCTCCTTTATATACGGGGGCAGGGGGCACCCCATAGACACAACAATTGATCATTGATCTCTTAGCCGTGTGCGGTGCCCCCCTCCACCATAATCCTCGATAATATTGTAGCGGTGCTTAGGCGAAGCCCTGCGACGGTAGAACATCAAGATCGTCACCACGCCGTCCTGCTGACGGAACTCTTCCCCAACATTCTGCTGGATCAGAGTCCGAGGATCGTCTTTGAGCTGAACGTGTGCTAGAACTCGGAGGTGCCGTAGTTTCGGTGCTTGATCGGTCGGGTCGTGAAGACGTACGACTACATCAACCACGTTGTTATAACGCTTCCGCTTCCGGTCTACGAGGGTACGTAGACAACACTCTCCCCTCTTGTTGCTATGCATCACCATGATCTTGCGTGTGCGTAGGAAAATTTTGAAATTACTACGTTCCCCAACAGGCAGCCCCCTCCTATTCCTCGGTGGCAGACAACCGCCCCGTGAGACGATGTGAACGGCGAGGGAGATGATGGCAGGGAAGCATCATCGGGCCAACTGCTTTTCTCCTCTTGTAGTTGGGTTCGGTCGACGAAGACTTCACAGGCTCGCTCTGTCAGGACACCCTCACAAACGGCACCCTGTAGATGCTCGATCCTTCAATCTCTGGTGGATGCTCCATCTGGGATCGATACTCGCACCACCGCTCCCTCACGATCGGATTCGGTGAATATGTTTGCTCCATGGCCCAGAGGAGCAGCTCTATGTACTCCGGCGTGACTCCCTCCGGGAGTATCGCTGCCTTTTCGCTCTGTTGCAAATATTTGGCCATGGATGTCACCGTCGCCGCTAGTTGGTCCTTGTTGTCAAACCAAGACTGTATCTCCAACATCCTAGCTAGCTTGACAGGGTCGCCGTCTGCGATCCTCACGTATCGGTTGTACTCCTCCATCGATCTACTTCTCCACAGCACCTTCACTCGCCGACGGTGGTTTTTGAATGGAAGAAGAGAGGAGCAGCGCTGGTTTTGGATTGGAATGGGAGAGGAGTGGCGCTGGTTTTGGACTGGAACAGGATAGGAGGGGCGGTGGTTTTGAAATGGAAGAGGAGAGGAGCGGCGCTGCATTTAGATTGGAACAGGAGAGGAGCGGCGGTGGTTTAAGAGGAGAAGAGCGGAAGAGCGGCGCTGGTCTTGGAAGTATTTTTTGTTGTTTCGCGTATTTTGGGTCAAAGTTTGACCACGTAATGTATTTGACAAGCAAAATGTGAATGCATGTCACCAAAAATTGTATCGTTTGGTTCGTATCTGAATGTACTTTCAAATTATACTCCCTCCATTTTTGTATACAAGGCCACAAACTCATATTACAGGTACCAAGGTAAAAATCAATGCTATGTTTAAGTCAATGTTGCAAGCTAGCTTGTCACCTTGATTGTCGTGTTAATTAATGTGGTTTTTCTCTCCCAAGCACAACAAGCCAACCCTCTTACTCCTCATTGGTTGATTAATGTTGGGAATGCAAGCTAACCTTCTCACTCCCGCATGCACACAAGGGATATTAATGTCCTCGGGTGCTAGTACGAGGCAAACACCATCAATTTTGCCTCGATTAGTGTTAGTGGCCTTGTATAGTTGCAAATTGTAATTTTGATAGTGGCCTTGTATACAACGTATAACATATATTTTATGTGCGAAAATCATGGTCAATTATGACCCAGAATAAAAGGGAGACTAGTTATTGTGGGGTCGCTTTCTTAATTGAAGGGTAAATTGATTTTGATTTTGATCCAGTCAGAGCGCGCCGGCCCTCTCGTCCAATCCTAAATCGCTGCCGCACGCTCCTCTCCCTCTTCTCCATTGCAAAACCACCTCCTCTCCTCTCCATCATCTCCATTCCAAAACCACCGTCTCGCCTCTCCCTCTTCTCTATTGCAAGACCACCGTCTCTCCTCCGTTTTCTAGACGCTTTGCTCCATGGCACAGGCGCAATCCATGGATACAAAATTAGTATACTGTATACTATTTAAAAGTCGAGGGCGGGGCTTTTCCTGCACGGTAGGCGGTGGGGCAGTTCCACCTAGTCGGTTCGACAGAGACGCGAGAAGATGAGGGAGTAGGCTGCTGCAAACGTAGGGCTGTGTGATTTGATAGCAAGTTACTGCTGAACAGGTGGGGCCCCATGATTTGACTTGCCATTATCATTTTAACTGCGGCACTATGACTGGCGTGAGTCTCCCAGATTCCTGACCACCTCCATACAGGTGCCTCTCCCAATGCTCCACCATGTAGTAGAGGCTGGCTCTTGCATGAGAGCCCACTTCTTCACTTTTTCCTTGCCTCTCTTTCCTCCACATATGCAAAAATACCATGTAAAGCGCACTATTGTACTTACTTTTACTTGCTCCTACAGGTGCTTAAGCTTGCCACATAAGCATAAAGTCTGATGTGGCAAGTTAATCAAGAAGAGAGAGACTATTTTGGTGACCCAAGGAAGAAACAGTGCTAAGCGCGTGTACCTAGGTGAAAAGATAATTTTGAGTCTATAGCTAATTAAATGAAGCAAACTTAGCAACACCATTTCATTGGAAGAGGTCACTCCTTGGCAAATGCAATAAATACACGCGCTTAGCACCGTTTCTTCCTTGAGTATGAAGAAAGAGATAGAGAGCAGTAATGTAGCGACCAGACCTCAAACGGTCCAATCTCTGTGCTCCCGTGTCATCCCTGGATCAGTAATGCTGACACCACACAGTACTTGAAGGATTTATAGCAGAGTAGCAATCACACACTTATTACATCGAGTGTCTCAAGAGAGAACTTATTACAATAAATATGGCTTAAGGCCATCTAATAACGATAACAGCGGAAGGCTTGGAAGATAAGTGAGTCCATCAACTCCAACGGCATCACTGAGTATAGAACCACGACCTAAAACTCCTTAATCGTCGTCTGAAAAGTCTGCAACATTAACGTTGCAGCTCGAAAACGGGTCAGCACATGGAATATGCTGGCAATGTAACACATAGAGAGTAATGAAATGAAACAGCTATTCTATATGCATATTTGGCTGGTGGAAAGCTCTATGGTTACAGTTTTGCGAAAAGCTAATTTTTCCCTACTGCAAAGGAATAAATTTATTTAACTATCATGGTGGTTGTTAAACATCGAGAATGGTTGACAGCATTCTCAATCCCAATTAAACATCATCATTAAACAAAACCCAACAAAATTAATTTTAGAGTAACATGTTGAGATTCACATGATAATCCAGGTACTAGACACTCAAGATGTCCATAACCGGGGACACGGCTAACCATGATTAGTTTATACACTCTGCAGAGGTTTGCACACTTTTCCCCACAAGACTCGATCGCCTCCGTTTGGATTCTCGCACTACACGGTGTTTGAGAAACGGATGACCGAGACATAGTCTTTCAGAAGCGCTAGCACCTTACGATGGGTAGACCGTACCACCTACATCCCCTACATCTGCTAGTCTACCACTGTAAGAGTTCGCACGACTTAGTCAACTATGCTAGAGCCCATAATAGCTTGTGGCTGCACACGGAAGTTTCTAGCATGAATAATCTCATGATCCCTTTGAGCCTGGGTGGCGGTCCATAAAGAAAAACAGGCAATCCTGGAATACCCAGGTACCTCAATCCACCCAGATGTGTGTTTAAGTTGCCACCTTAAATAAACCATTAATTAACAATCTCACATCTGTCATGGATACACTCACCCAATCCACGTCTACTAGCATAGCATGGCATAATGAGCAACGTAGAAGTAACTCCCAAAGGTTTGATAATTAAACAGGTAATAGGTACTACCTCAACTACTTCCCAAACCCACAATTTAATTAGATCCTAATCATGCAATGTGCAAGGATTGATCTAATGCAATAAAACTGGGTGGTAGGAGGTATGATCAAAGTGCTACTTGCCTTGCTGATAATTCGGGAAACCTAGCGATTCGAAGTAACAAGCGGCGCACTGCGAGTACTCTATCGCAAACAAACAAGCATACAATAAGTACTCAACTAATGCACAGGTAAAAAATCAAATAAGAGATCTAACCAGAAGGTTCAACTTAAGAACACCGGTTGGCAAAAAAAAAATCAAATCGAACGAAACAATGAAAGACAAACAACAAAAGAAACTGGCTTCGTTTACTATTCTGGATCTAAGGCAATTTTTACAGTGGCAAAAACTTGTTTGAGTTGATTAATCGGAAAGAGGATTTCGGGACAAAACTCCAGGCGCTTGAATCGCCTGATTCCGATAAACGAGCGAAAAGTTAGACTAAAATGAAAATCGGATCAGAAATCGCGATCAGAAAAATCGCGGATTTAATCTGACAAGAAAGAAAAACGACGAACGTTCGTTAAAATGAACGAACGGACGAATGCTCACTATTTAAATAAACCGGAAAACCGATCTATTAAAAAACCGAAACTAAAAAAACGAACAAAACCATCGGAAAAACCGAACGTTTTTTCGGGAAAAACTGATGACTAAAAAAAAACTAACTCCGGGGACTATTCCGGTGGCGGCGGCGCGGGGCGAAGGCGGCGCGGCAAGGCGGCGCGGCGAAGGCGGCGGCGCGGCAAGGTGGCGGCAGGCACGGGGCTAGGGTTTGGGGGGTTTTGGCTGGGCCTCCCTGGCTTTTAAAGCCGGACGGGCCTTAGTGTCCGGGTCAGACACGGCCCGTAGGTCGGTTGCGCGTTTTTTTATATAAATAGTTACACTCAGAAAAAAAACAAAAGGACTACTAAACGGACTCCCAAAATCCTGAAATAAATTTTCCCCTGCTTCTAAAATCAATCCGCATAGGATGAACATTTATTTGGGGCCTAAATGCAATTTTGAAAAACACGCATTTTGCCTAAATTCAAATAAAATAGCAAATAAAACCAAATAAAATCTTGTTTGATTTTTTTATTAAATCCTCAATATGTCTTTATTTTTGGGAAAGTCATTTTATTCCCTCTCTCATATTTTTATATTAGAAATAATTGAAGATAAAATAAATAAAATCAAATGATCCTATTCTCACAATTTGAGACAACTCAAACATGAAAATAACGAAATCCCCAACTCTCTCCGAGGGTCCTTGAGTTGCAAAAATTTCTAGGATCAACCAAAATGCAATAAATATGATATGCAATGATGATCTAGTGTATAACATTCCAAATTGAAAATTTGGGATGTTACAAACCTACCCCCCTTAAGATGAATCTCGCCCTCGAGATTCGGGTTGGCTAGAAAATAGGTGAGGGTGGTCTTTCAGCAATTCTTCCTCTCGTTCTCAGGTGGGTTCATCCTCCGTGTGGTGGCTCCACTGAACCTTGCAAAATTTGATAACCTTGTTGCGGGTGACTCGACTGGCATATTCTAGAATCTTAGCTGGTTTCTCCTCATAGGTCAAATCACTGTCCAACTGAATTGCTTCCAGTGGTACTGTATCTCTCAGCGGTATGTCAGCCATTTTTGCGTGGCACTTCTTCAACTGGGATACATGAAACACGTCGTGAACTCCTGACAGTCCTTCGGGTAATTCCAACTTGTAGGCTACTTCTCCCATATGCTCCAAAACTTTGTATGGGCCTACAAAACGTGGCACTAGTTTTCCCTTAACTCCAAAGCGCTTAACTCCTCAAAGTGGAGATACTCGAAGATAAACTCGGTCTCCGACTTCGTAAACTGTCTCCTTGCATTTAGAATCTACATAACTCTTCTGCCTGGACTGAGCTACCTTGAGCCTACCGTGAATCAATTTCACTTTCTTTTCAGACTCCTTTATTAGATCCGGTCCAAACAACTGGCGGTCTCCAACTTCATCCCAAGACAATGGGGTCCTACACCTCCTTCCGTACAAGGCTTCGAAAGGGGCCATCTTCAAACTGGATTGATAGTTGTTGTTGTAAGACAACTCTGCATATGGCAAATTCTCATCCCAACTATATCCATAATCTAGTGCACAAGCTCTTAGCATATCCTCCAAAATCGGATTGACTCTCTCGGTCTGTCCATCTGTCTGTGGGTGAAAAGCTATGCTAAACTCCAGTCTGGTTCCCAAAGTCTCATGCAACTGATTCCAGAACTTTGAAGTAAACTGGGTTCCTCTATCTGATACAATGCTCCTTGGAACTCCATGCAGACATACGATCCTGGTCATGTATATCTTTGCCAACTTTGCACTAGTATAGGTAGTCTTTACTGGAATGAAATGAGCTACCTTTGTCAAGCGATCGACTACAACCCATATCGAGTCATAGCCTGAATGTGTTCTGGGCAATCCTGTAATAAAATCCATGCCTAGCTTATCCCACTTCCATTCGGGTATCGGCAATGGTTGTAGCAATCCTGCTGGTTTCTGATGCTCTGCCTTCACTCTCTGACATACATCACAAACTACTACATACTCCGCAATATCCTTCTTCATTCCAGTCCACCAGAAAATATCCTTCAAATCCATATACATCTTGGTATTTCCTGGGTGAATCGAGTATGGTGAGTCATGGGCCTCTTGCAAAATTAGCTTCCTGATCTCCGAATCTTTTGGCACATAAACACGGTCTTCAAACCATATGGTATCGTGCTCATCCTCACGAAATCCCTTAGCTTTTCCTTTTCTAATTTTCTCCTTAATAGAAGCAATCTCCTTGTCAGTCTTTTGGGCTTCTCCGGTTTTATCCATCAATGTAGACCGAATCTCCAATGCTGCTACATAGCCTCTTGGAACTATTTCCACACATAGCTCTCGAAGATTTTCGGCTAACTCACTTGGTAAATCTCCCATCATTAGGGTGTTGACATGGCTCTTACGGCTCAACGCGTCAGCTACTATGTTAGCCTTTCCGGGGTGATGATGCAATTTCATATCATAATCTTTGATGAGCTCCAACCATCTCCTTTGTCTGAGGTTCAACTCCTTCTCTGTGAAAATATACTTCAAACTCTTGTGATCCGTGTACACCTCGCAATGGTTTCCAATCAGAAAATGTCTCCAAGTCTTCAATGCATGCACTACGGCTGCTAAATCCAAATCATGCGTAGCATAATTCAACTCATGAGGCTTAAGCTGTCGTGAGGCATATGAAACAACTCTCCCTTCCTGCATCAGCACTGCTCCAAGTCCTCGACGTGAAGCGTCGCAATACACTCATAATCCTTGGTCTGATCCGGTAAAATCAACACTTGTGAGGTAACCAAACGTTTCTTCAACTCCTGAAAACTAGCCTCACATTCCTCCGTCCATATGAACTTGGTATCCTTCTTCAACAACTCCGTCATAGGCTTCGCAATCTTTGAGAAATTCTCAATAAACCTCCGGTAGTATCCTGCGAGTCCAAGAAAACTCCGGATCTCTCCCATGTTGGTTGGTGCTTCCCACTTGGTCACGGTATCAACTTTAGTGGGATCTACTGCTATACCTTCTCTGGATATAACGTGTACGAGAAATCTAACTTCCTTCAACCAAAACTCACATTTGCTAAACTTGGCATATAATTGATGTTCTCTGAGCTTTCCGAGAGCCAAACGCAAATGTTTCTTATGCTCCTCTTCATTCTTCGAGTAAACCAGGATATCATCAATGAACACTACGACGAACTTATCCAAGAACTCCATAAACACTTTGTTCATCATGTTCATAAAATATGCAGGTGCGTTAGTCAGACCAAATGACATAACGGTATACTCGTACAGCCCATACCTGGTGGTAAAAGCCGTCTTGGGTATATCCTGTTCCCGAATCTTCAACTGGTGGTATCCTGATCGCAGATCGATCTTGGAAAATACCTTAGCTCCTTGCAATCGATCAAACAGATCCTTGATCATCGGTAGGGGGTACTTGTTCTTGATGGTTACTTCATTCAATCCTTGATAATCGACAACCATCCTTAACGATCCATCCTTCTTTTCTACTATAAGTACTGGCGATCCCCAAGGTGAATAACTTGGGCGAATATATCCTTTATCTAGTAACTCCTTAATTTGTTTCTTAATTTCCACCAAATCCTTTGCAGGCATCCTATATGGTCTCTTTGATATTGGCCCTGTGCCTGGCAAAAGCTCAATCAAAAACTCAATATCTCTATCCAGTGGCATGCCTGGCAACTCTTCTGGAAATACATCAGGGAAATCCTTCACTACTGGTACTTCCTCCTGCATAACTCCTGTTAAGCAATTTACTTGAGTCCTCTTTGGCACATGTCGGGATACATACTTGATCCTTCTCCCTTCTGGGGTGGTAAGCAAAATTGACTTACTGGCACATTCAATATTCCCTTCATACTTTGACAACCAATCCATGCCTAATATCACATCCAATCCTTGGGATTCCAACACTATTAGGTCTGAGGGAAAAACATAGTTACCAATTCTTAATGGTAACTGATCACACCATAGACTAGCCATATATTCTGCTCCAGGCGAGGTTACTAACATGGGTGACCTAAGGGCTTGGGTTGGCAGTTTATACTTATCCACAAATCCCCTTGATATGTATGAATGCAATGCACCAGTATCAAAAAGAACGAGTGCAGTAAATGACTTAACCAAAAACTTACCGATTACTACATCCGGCTGCTCTTCAACCTCCTCCACGTTAACGTGGTTCACCTGTCCCTTGTTGAAAGGGTTCGGCTTCTTCCCATAGCTTCCATTCTGGGATTCAGGACATTCATTGGCATAATGTCCGGTCCTCTGACACTTAAAGCAAGTGACTTGGCTCAGGTCTTTCTTGGCTGGGGTTGATGGGTTGGTACGGTTCTGGCCGTTGCTTCCTCCATTCCCATTACCATTCCTGGGGCCATTGTGATTGTGCGAGCTACCTCCTCCATGGGTATGCTGAAAATGTCCTCCCGGCCTAGGGGTAAATCGTGGTTTCTGCTGAGCTCCTGAATTGTACTTTCCTTGTGCATACTTCCTCTTGCGATTCTCAATTTGTTGCTGCTTCCCTTCAATCATGAGAGCACGATCTACCAACTCCTGGTAGTTGTTGAAGGTTGCTACCATCAACTACATGCTCAACTCATTATTCAGTCCTTCCAGAAATTTCTCCTGCTTTGCTGCATCAGTAGCAACGTCATCTCGGGCAACAACATGCTAATTTACTAAAGTCTTCCACATACTGGCCAACTATCCGTCCTCCTTGGTGCAAGTTGCGAAACTCTCGCTTCTTCATGGCCATAGCTCCTGCTGAAACATGGGCAGTATGAAAAGCCTGCTGAAACTGGTCCCATGTGATAGTATCGACAGGGGAAGCGGCTGTGAAATTCTCCCACCATGATGCTGCGGGTCCTTCAAGATGATGTGCGGCAAACTTCACCTTCTCCGCATCCGTGCATCCTGCTGTGGTCAACTCTCTAGCTGTCTTGCAGAGCCAATCATCTGCTGCTATCGGCTCGGTGCTACTGGAAAACACCGTGGATTCAGCCTAAGAAAACGGGCTAAGTGATCAACAGGTGGTGGTGGTGGTGGGTTGTTGTTGTTGTTGTTCCCCTGGTTCTGATTCTGGACTAGCAACTGCATCAATGTGTTCTACTGCTGGATCAACTGAGTGAGCTCCGGTGGAAAGGTAAATCCGGGGTCACGTCTCGGAGGCATCTGGGGGTTTAGAAAAGATGAGATTTAAGAATAGAGAGGGTCTAAAGAGAAAACACTACCCATATGCACATGAGGCAAAGCAAACAATTCACTTCATTCATTCAATCAAACAAGGGCTTACAATCGATCTAACTATCACAAAAGTGCTCGGACTATAATATTTACATGGTGGACTACTACTACTGATGAGGTGGTCTACTAGAAATATTCTTTGGTTCATACTCCATGATATCTGCTCCGACTTCATCAACATAGTCATCATCGCTATCGTCGGGATCCGAGTCGGTGTCGTCGATGATGATGTAGTCTTCCGGGCGAATCTCCTTGGGTTCTTCGTCTTCTTCTACCGGTGTAGGGCCTCCCATAAATATTCTGATCTTGATTGTTAGGTCGGCATTCTTATCCACTAATACTTCAATTTCTTCTTCATAATCTTCACGAGTAGCCTTGAGTTCTTCCTCCAGTTCCTTGATTCTTGTCTTTGCCTTCTTCAGGTCTATCATGTCGGCGCACATCTGATTCTCCTGACGTCTAATGTGCTGGTTTAACTCCTGGATGAAAGCTGCAATTGATCTATCCTTCCTGGTGGTGATCATCTCCCAGTGCTCATCTCGGCGCCCACAAATCTGGTAGATAGTATCCTTGAGATCATTGCGGTAGACTTCTCCAATGCATCCCATGGGGATGTGAGCCGCCATGCTGTTTCCTAGATTCCAAGTTGGTGCATCAAAAGAAAACTCTATGGGCTCAGTGACTGGCATGAACATCCTTCCTGGAACTTGAACTTGAATCATCCAGCGCTCTTCTTCATGTCAAGTGGCGTTGTAGGTTCCGGTGAAGCTTGGTACTCCTATGTTCAGGTATCTAGTGACTTCCTTCAAGTGACGTCCAAACGGTGTGTCTTCATCCGGTTGAGTGAACTTGTTCCTTGCATCCGCCATCCTAAAAGAGTAGAAAAGATGAGGAGTCGGAAAGAGAAGAGAGTGAGTAGTGATCTAGGCCTTTAGCTTAGTGGTCGTGTCCTATAGTCAGCGTGTGCTCTGATACCATCTTGTAGCAACCAGACCTCAAACGATCCAATCTCTATGCTCCGGTGTCATCCCTGGATCAGTAATGCTGACACCACACAGTACTTGAAGGATTTATAGCAGAGTAGCAATCACACACTTATTACATCGAGTGTCTCAAGAGAGAACTTATTACAATATATATGGCTTAAGGCCATCTAATAACGATAACAGCGGAAGGCTTGGAAGATAAGTGAGTCCATCAACTCCAACGGCATCACTGAGTATAGAACCACGACCTAAAACTCCTTAATCATCGTCTGAAAAGTCTGCAACATTAACGTTGCAGCCCAAAAACGGGTCAGCACATGGAATATGCTGGCAATGTAACACATAGAGAGTAATGAAATGAAACAGCTATTCTATATGCATATTTGGCTGGTGGAAAGCTCTATGGTTACAGTTTTGCGAAAAGCTAATTTTTCCCTACTGCAAAGGAATAAATTTATTTAACTATCATGGTGGTTGTTAAACATCGAGAATGGTTGACAGCATTCTCAATCCCAATTAAACATCATCATTAAACAAAACCCAACAAAATTAATTTTAGAGTAACATGTTGAGATTCACATGATAATCCAGGTACTAGACACTCAAGATGTCCATAACCGGGGACACGGCTAACCATGATTAGTTTATACACTCTGCAGAGGTTTGCACACTTTTCCCCACAAGACTCGATCGCCTCCGTTTGGATTCTCGCACTACACGGTGTTTGAGAAACGGATGACCGAGACATAGTCTTTCAGAAGCGCTAGCACCTTATGATGGGTAGACCATACCACCTACATCCCCTACATCTGCTAGTCTACCACTTTAAGAGTTCGCACGACTTAGTCAACTATGCTAGAGCCCATAATAGCTTGTGGCTGCACACGGAAGTTTCTAGCATGAATAATCTCATGATCCCTTTGAGCCTGGGTGGTGGTCCATAAAGAAAAATAGGCAATCCTGGAATACCCAGGTACCTCAATCCACCCAGATGTGTGCTTAAGTTGCCACCTTAAATAAACCATTAATTAACAATCTCACATCTGTCATGGATACACTCACCCAATCCACGTCTACTAGCATAGCATGGCATAATGAGCAACGTAGAAGTAACTCCCAAAGGTTTGATAATTAAACAGGTAATAGGTACTACCTCAACTACTTCCCAAACCCACAATTTAATTAGATCCTAATCATGCAATGTGTAAGGATTGATCTAATGCAATAAAACTGGGTAGTAGGAGGTATGATCAAAGTGTTACTTGCCTTGCTGATGATCCGGGAAACCTAGCGATTCGAAGTAATAAGCGGCGCACTCCGGGTACTCTATCGCAAACAAACAAGCATACAATAAGTACTCAACTAATGCATAGGTAAGACTCAAATAAGAGATCTAACCAGAAGGTTCAACTTAAGAACTCCGATTGGCAAAAAAATCAAATCGAACGAAGCAATGAAAGACAAACAGCAAAAGAAACTGGCTTCGTTTACTATTCTAGATCTAAGGCAATTTTTACAGTGGCAAAAACTTGTTTGAGTTGGTTAATCGGAAAGAGGGTTTCAAGATGAAACTCCAGGCGCTTGAATCGCCTGATTCCGATAAACGAGCAAAAAGTTAGACTAAAACGAAAATCGGATCAGAAATCACGATCAGAAAAATCGCGGATTTAATCCGACAAAAAAGAAAAACGACGAACGTTCGTTAAAATGAACGAACGGACGAACGCTCACTATTTAAATAAACCAGAAAACCGATGTTTTAAAAAGCTGAAACTAAAAAAAACGAACAAAACTGTCGGAAAAACCGAACGGTTTTTGGGGAAAAACCGGCGACTGAAAAAAAACTACCTCCGGCAACTCCGGCGACTATTCCGGCGGCGGCGGCGTGGCACGGCGGTGGCGGGCGCGGGGCTAGGGTTTGGGGGGTTCCGGCTGGGCCTCCCCGGCTTTTAAAGCCGGATGGGCCTTAGTGTCCGTGTCGGACACGATCCGTAGGTCGGTTGCGCGTTTTTTTATAAATAGTTACGCTCAGAAAAAAACAAAAGGACTACTAAATGGACTCCAAAAATCCCGAAATAAATTTTCCCCGGCTTCTAAAATCAAGCCACACAGGATGAACATTTATTTGGGGCCTAAATGCAATCTTGAAAAACGTGTATTTTTCCTAAATTCAGATAAAATAGCAAATAAAGACAAATAAAATCTTGTTTTATTTTATATTAAATCCTCAATATTTATTTATTTTTGGGAAAGTCATTTTATTTCCGCTCTCATATTTTTATATTAGAAATAATTAAAGATAAAATAAATAAAATCAAATGATCCTATTCTCACAATTTGAGACAACTCAAACATGAAAATAACGAAATCCCCAACTCTCTCCGAGGGTCCTTGAGTTGCGAAAATTTCTAGGATCAACCAAAATGCAATAAATATGATATGCAATGATGATCTAGTGTATAACATTCCAAATTAAAAATTTGGGATGTTACAAGTAAAAAAATACACTTATATCCAACCTTGTTGTAGTATGGGTGACTAAGTGACGACTATGTATGACATGCCAACATCAGATAGCCTAACACACCGTGTTAAATCTCCAAGGGCGCGACCGAGCGAGCGACGCGACGGTCATGGTAGGCACGACCATGATACGGGGTGCTGGCAGCCCTTGGATCTGAGATCAAACGGTCGCATGCTAAGTTGCTGAAAATTTGCAGAATAACCCTCCAGGATAGGATATTCACCCATAGGTCTAGAATCACGCCATGCAACCGTTCGATCTCAGATCCAAGGGCTCTCGGAAGCCCATATCATGGGAGAATGGAAAGCCACTACCCTGTCGTTCGCACGCTGGCAGTTCGCTCCTACTCGTCCCCGCACATCCTTCAATACTACGGCGGTTCGCTCCTAGTCGTCCCGTCCATTCACATTATGACAGTTCCACTAATCCTAACCCTCCTCCCAAATCCATGGCATCCCAAATCTCCACGATCGGCGGTGAGTACAAGGTTAGAACCATCACCGGCGATGAGTTCGACGTCATCTACACCCGTTCTTCCGCGACGGTGAAAGGATGCCTTTCTCGCTTCAGACGCATGTTCGAAGACTCAGATGATGAGTGGGTCGCTGGGCTAGATGTTGAGTACACCACAGTCCTGGGACGAGAGAAGGATCTAAAGGACGAAGAGAGGAAGAAGCCCGCCGTGATCCAGGTTTGCGTGCATGACTTATGCTTGGTATACCACATATGCCATGCCGACGTTGAGTGCCAGGATTTTAAGGATTTCCTCGAGAGCAACCTAGTCAAATTCATTACTGTAGACTTTGATAACGACAAAGAAGTCCTGCATCGGATAGGCCTTGTTGTAGGCAACACCTTCGACCTCCAGAAGAATCGGCTGGTGTCCTCTCATCAACCTTCAATGCTGACTCTGGCAGGAGCCATGGTTCATCCTTCTTACGGTAAACTGGAGAAACCTCATTACACGTTTCATCGTCATGCATGGCAACGGAATTTACTAGATATATACCACATCCACTACGCTGCAATGGATGGCTACCTTTGCTTCAATATCTACAAGGGTTGGATGAAGAGCAACAGCCAAGTGTGCGGTTCAAGCAAAGAAGTATCAGCCAAGAGGAAGAGGGACAAGGACGAAGTCGAGGACGTGGACGAGGACTCCGAGTAAGGTGGCAGTGTCATTGCTCATGGTGGTTCTAATGCAGTGTCTACCGGAATAGTTGCAAAGTTTAATTTCAGGTGTGGTTAATTTAATTTGAGGGGTGTGTTGTGCTGAGCCCCCAGCAGAACTATGTTATGTTTCTTCCCGTTACTTTAACTCTTCAGTACGTAGATACTAGTATTTCTTACATTTCATCTTTTAGTTGGTATAGTACTACCACTCGTTTCTTCACATTATATACGTACAATATATATGGCCAACATCATATAGCCAACAGTTTAGTTGTCAAAGAATTTTAGGATGCTTAGTTTTGTCAAAGAATTCTAGGATGCTTAGAGGGTGCTTGGATCCAAGGGACTTATTTTAGTCTGACTAAAAATAGTCTCTTTAAGAGGCTAAAGTTCCAAGAAACCCTGACTAAAGAGGGGCTAAAACTAGTCTTGAGACTAATTTTTTTTAGTCTGGGGTACCCCTACTAAAATGTGGATTAGTCCTCTCTCTACTCATTTAACTCCTCTCCTTTAACACACCTGAGTTCTGGATTGGAGGGTTTGGAGGATAATAAATGCTCATTAACTTGATTTAGCCTTTTTAGTATTTGGATCCAAGCATGGGTGAGGCTAGCATGTTTTAGTCCCACTACTTTTAGTCATGGGACTAAAACGTATCCAAGCACCCTCTTAGTTTTATTTGAGGGGTGGGTTGTGCTAGACACCATTATTGTGACTAGCCTTTTTAATAGTACTATATGCATAATTTGGCGACGAGCGCTCTCTATATGTACCACCTTTTTTTAATTTCAAGTTTTGCTCCATGGCGCAATCCATCGATACTACTGCTGTATAAAAGTATACATTTTTTAAAAGGCTAGAGGGCGGGGCAGTCTAGCTTGGTCGGTTTCACGAGAGGCGAGGGCCTTTGTGATTTGACGGCTCATTACTGCTGGAAGGCGGGGCCTTGTGATTTGACTGCTCGTATAAATGCGTCGACGACCTGATCGAGGAGGAGCAAAGAACTGTGCGGTATACTCAAGTTTTCCACTGGAGTAGTACTACGATGGAGGAGCACGAAACACGGCAGCCCAGTGCCATATGGCGATAAAAATGATCTAATTTGGTAGTCATCTCATTGTTAGGTTCTATTCATTCCCTCAAAAAAACATTGTTCTATTCATGCCTCGCAGAGAACATGACACGTGCGGCGAAACACCCGAAGCAAAAGATGAAACACAGCAGCAAAAGAAGAAGGAAGATTATCACCCCAAATGATCTAATTCGCCGCGGAGTCGTAACTGCTTCTTCATCGCCTCCACGACCTCCATCTCCTTGCACGTATCCTCCGCCATCTTCATCATTGTGTCCATGACGCGACATTTCTCGACGTGAGCCTTCATCATCTGTTCCACGGCCATATTACGTACCTTGACAGCAGCCGGGTGCTCGATGTGGAGCTTTGCCAACTCTTCCTTCTGTTCCATGGCGAGGGCCTGCAGCATCTTCATCGAGGAACTACTATTCTCATGCAGCTTCTTTCATCCGGCGTTCTTCTCCTTCAATAGGTAGATCTCGTGGCAGAGCTTCGCATTGTCCTCCCGAAGTCGCCGGATTTCGCCGGTCGCCTTCTTCTTCGAGGCAATGCTCTTCTTCAGCAGCATCACCAAGCCGACAGTCAACTCCCCCTGCTGATTGAGCTCAGCGGGCATGTCATCGAGGCTCTCCTTCAGCAACTCCATCAAGCCTTGGATGAACTCCTTCTGCTTATTGAGCTGATCGGGCATGACGTCAAGGGATAACGACTCCAGCTCTGCCGGCTCGGCATGTTCGCCTCCGCGGCTAGGGCGCTCCTGGGAGCCATCGCCTGCCCGTGAGAGATCTTTCGAGGTCTCTGCATGGCGGTGAGCCCTTTCTTTTTTTTCCACGGCCTTGGTTGCCGCTCCCTTGCTACAAGTAGTTCTCTACCTAGAGCTCTGCTCAACGGCCATGGCAACGACGGACGAAGAAGAAGCACTTATGAGGAGGAAAGGTAGAGTGATTTTCGGTTAGGTAGTTCCCCTTTTTATAACCTAAGTACTAGCACTAGTACTAATACCTGCATATTGGGAACACGTTCAGGTTTGGTACGTACTACTAGTAGGTGGGAGCAGGCTTTCGAATGTGATGGGAACAAGGTAAAGATTAATTGATGGTTTTGGTTTCGAGGCCCGAAACGGCTCCCGATGAGTTTAACAGAACATAAATTTCAAGTACTACACTGCTCAAATGCGTAAATATTATGTTACTGTCAAAAATTGGCACAAAATATGAAGGAGACCAATGGAAGTACTACTAGCAACCCACCATTTAACTACTCGCATGCACGCAGTGGAGTAATAATGTCTTTCTTCCACCCTCACGTCCACTCAATTTGCGTGCGCTGTATTAATTGACCATCAATGAAGTGGACGACTTTACACGCGTCAAATTATCACATGGGGTGGATCTTGGTACAAAATTGCGTCCGCCCGTGTACCCGCATGTGCGTGCGAGGAATGAGTGCGTGCATGGCATGCGTGCACATCTTCGCTTCGTGCATGTACCGCCAGTACGGCTCAGGGAGGACGAGTACATTCTTCTAGAACCAGCAGCACATCAGTGTGATCAATCCACGCAAGGAGGTCGCGACAACGCCTACACATGTGCCAGTGGCTTCATGAACTGTAAGAGAGACACTATGTAGCGTGCCATTGGTATTCTAATTTACGTGTTTTGCACATACTCGAAGTACTAGTAAGGTACACGTGCATTGCACACATTAGATTTTGCAACCAAATTATGAATAAATACCACACTATAGCATGTAAGCTCTGAGTCATATATGCCTGATGTAGCCCTTCGTTTAATTCTTATAGTTCATCTCATTCAAAATCAATTAGTTTTTATAAAAAAGCTAAGAACGCGGGAATAGGAAAAACATGGGATTATAGTGGAATGTCGTCTTGAATCCTACAGGATTGTACGAGTGTTTGATTGTGCATAGAAAAAACGTAGAGTTCTTTCAAAGAGGTTTGAGTGGATGGGATATTTCCTATGAAATCTAGTGCAAATGAATCATATGGAAAAATTCCTATGGTTTACAATCCTACGAATCAAACAACCAAGATAGGAAAAATTCCTAATGATTAGAATCCTCCAAAATTCCTTTGAGAATCCTTTGAATCAAAGAAGCCCTTAATCTATTTTATGATTCATGGAATTGTGCGTTGTAAAGCATAAAGTAAAAACAAATAATGGCAATTCAGCTAGGAAAAAGTTTGGGCGGTTATGATACGGAAGATTCTAGAACAAAAGAGAACCACTGTTGTTTTGAGGTTTGTGTATTATGCTTAAGCTCAACCATGGAGTCTGCTAGATTGTACATGTGGCAAAATCCGGTGGGGGGCTAGAAGATGGTGCGAGGGGCCGAGTGGAGGGAGACTATGAAGGAATGCACAAGTGCGAGATCGATATTTAGAGAGAGAGGGCGAACACGTGCGCTGATGCGCGCAGTGGCGGAGCCATGAAAAATAAATGAGCTAGGGGGCCAAGCAGTGCTAATCCTTTACGAGGAGGGTCAATTCATGAACTTAAACCATTTTAGCAGCAATTTTCTAATGATCACATTCATATTAGCCTTGATATATAGTGATGTTAGGGGGGAGGGGCAGGGCCCTTACTGCCCCCTGTCTCCGCCATTGTGCACGCGTCTGAGAGATGAAGTGGAAGGCATGGATGATGAGAGGGGGGCGTTGGATACATAATTAATGTGGGTGTATTAGCTATATATGTTAATCCTATATAGAGAGGTATAGATTGATCGATGTGGACATGGGAAAGAGGGTGAGACCTCACTGGATATATCGCTTGATTGGTTTGTGTGGAAAACTATGAAAGACCTAGCTATATACACACATACATAGAGGAACATCGATCGTTGCGCATGCACGCGTGAGAGATAAAGAATGCCCGATATGATGGAGAGGGGGATGTGTGTTGGTGTGTGCCTTCATGGGAGACCGACCTGAAGAAAAAGATTGCATGCGTGCGATGGATAATGCCGACTGGTAGTGTGTGTGAATGCATGCACAAGAGAAAGTTAGTGGTACAATTATAAAGAGAAGACTACTGTGTGGGTGTAAAAGAATATCTGAATAGGTGAGGTCACAATCAATGTAAAGTTGAATTCAAATATTTGAATAAGAGACCCTGATGTTTGAAACCCATGCATGCATGAATATAACGGAGATCTGCGCGGTGTGGTTTGGAAACGAGCATGTTGTAATATATACACATTGAACAAGATCAGACTGATTGGAATTTGAGATACCGATGTCAGACATCATTTGGCCACGTCGCATCCGTGCATGGACACACTATTCTAATTGGAGATGATGGGCGGCTTTTGCATCACATATCTATATCTATACCCCTATATATATATTATATTTTATATATTTTTTATATTGTGTGCAGGTAACTTTAACTTTGAAAGATGGTCGTTGGATGAGGCGAATCTGATGGTCCAAAGATGGCAAATTTGAGCACTACTGGCCGTTGGATATCATCTAGATTCCACCAGATTTCGCCACATGTATATTCTAGAAGACTCCATGGTTGAACTTAAGCATAATGCACAAACATCAAAACACAAGCACTTCTTATTTGTTCTAGAATCTTCTGTATCAGAATTGCCCAAATATTTTTCTACATGATTTGCCATTATTTGTTTTTACTTTATGTCTTACGACGCACAATTCCATGAATCTTAAAATAGATTAGCTTTCTTATAAAAATTAGATGATTTTGAATGAAATGAACTATAAGAATTAAACGAACATCTACATCATGGATATATGACTCAAATCTTGCATGCTATAATGTGGTATGTATTCATAATTTGGTTGCCAAATCTCATGCGTGCAATGCGCATGTACCTTACTCTAGTCTAAATGGTGTTTGTGTGTGTGTTGTGCGTGTTGAGGTGAAAATTGTCTTTTTTGGGTACACGTTAAGCTTGTTCTTTCGAAATTTCAAGCCGCGCATTGTTATGCCGAAAATTCAAGCTAGCGTATATCGTGCTGCGAAACTCCCGCCTCTTCAACCCGCGCCTTGTTAGCCCGAAATATTTAAGATATATCTTTGTCTCGTTGTGCTCCGACAACTCCCTCCATCTCAACCCGCGCCTTGCTATTCCGAAATTACAACGCGCGCGAAAACTCCCACCTCCTGTGAAATCCCGACACGCGAAATGCCCATGGTACCCCTGAACCGAAAGAACTGCCTCAAATCGGTGGGGGTACTTTCGTAACTTACCCCACATTTCGGACAAGCGCGTCTCTAAGCCATGGTTCCCCACTGCCATCCCATCCACCCACCCATCCGTACACCGAGGCCGCGAAAACCCGCGACGAAACCCCACACCCTGCTCCGTCCGCCACCCAGCCGGAGCCTCTTCCCCGACGACGTCGTCCACAGCAACACCTCGATGTCCCTCATCCACCGTATCAGATGAGGATCTGTCGTCGATCTCATCGTCCCGCCGGTTCAGCCACACCGTCCTCCACCTCCAAGGAGCTGCCCCGACGTTCCCCTCGTCTTTCGTGCCACCTCCATTCCCACACCGCCGTCTTCACCTGCACCACCGGAAGAGCATCGTCATCACTGTTTCCTCGGATGAAGCTGCGGCCTAATCAGCGCCACCAAAGAGGTTGTACACTAATCATCGCATTTTCTTCTTGATTCGATCTCACAGTGCTGCCGGCACTCGGTCCCGAGCCGACATGGCGCGGCTCCATCCACGGTGGCGTCGCCGACCACTTCCTCCACGGCGTCGCTCCCTCGGCGGCGACGTCCACATCAGTAGGACCTGCAGCTGCTTTAGCTCTCGCTTGCACTGCTGCTCTGCTCTTGCTCTCAGTCCCCTGCCTGGTCTGCTCTTGCTATTGCTCTTGCTCGCGCTGCTGCTCTCGCTCTTGCTCTTGCTTGCGATGCTGCTCCGATTTAGCTACACTTCACTCCGATGTCGCCCGGGTGAAGGAAGAACCAGCTGCAGCGGGGTGGGGGGCTCACCGGAGAGGTACCCCACTATCTATCTTAGGGTTCAGGATGGGGGCAATGGTCGCTAGCGGTGGCGGGGAGTTGGCGGGGCGGTGGCGTGGGGATCGCCAGAGAAAAAGCTCGGCACGGGGGGGCCTAGAGGGATGGCCGCGGCGGCGGACCGGCGGTGGGGAGTGTTTTTGAGGCAGGCGGGGCGGCGCACCACCGGCCGCGGGCGGCGGGGGGCTGCTGTTTGGCCGGCTCAGGGGGTGGAGGTTGAAGATGAACCGCAGACCCTTGATTTCGTATCCAACGGCTGCAAAATCGACTGACCAGAGATGAAAAAGTCAGTCGACCGATGTGTAGCCTCACCTTGCTAGTGCATTCAGTTTCGACAGCAAAATTCAGTTTCGACAGCAAAATTCAGTTTCGACAGTTAAGTTCAGTTTCGATAGTTAAGTTCAGTTTCGACAGTTAAATTCAGTTTCAACAGTTAAGTTCAGAGATGAGCGGCTGATGTATTTTACATCTAGCACTTTGTGTTTATGTATTTTACATCATGTATTGGAGATGCTATTAGAATTCCACTCAGGTTAACGTTGTTCGTTGTCTCTCTTGTCCTGCTTCAGCCTCGGCGTTGTACAACTCACCGGAGCTGCTCCAACGACGAAACCCTCCATCATAGTGGAGCAGTACCTCGGGCTCCATCTCCAGACGCCTAAGATCTTCTTCCCCTCCTCCGACAGCCAAGTCAGCCGGAGCATCCTCACCGGCCAACCCAATCACGCTGAGATCGACATGGCTTCACCAAAGAGGTTGTACACTTGTTGCATCTCTTTTTTACTCTACATGTTATATATATTGTCCACTGAGCACTCATAGTAACTGGAAATACAATTATTTTATCCTACTATATGACAAGCAGTGAGGTACTAGGCAACTTAGCTATCCATGATGGACTCTCTTGAACGCCATCATTATTTATCTCTGCGCGTTTGAGCTGTGCATTTGTCGATGGGCCTGGGAGTTGAGCTAGTATGGCAGTGGCCTGGGTCCAAAGTAATAGAAGTAGCACAAAAACATTTTTTTAGTGTAGGATTTTCCTTGCTGAAGCCTGCCTACTAGAATCGCCAGTGCTTCAAAGGAAAAGTGAACGAAAAACATCGGAATTGGAAAGTTTCCTATGGTACTACTTTTCATGAATTTGGTGCAAAGGAATGGAACAAAGGAAAACTGTAGGATTTGTTCCTTTAGTGTCTCCTTGAAAGAAAAACCATAGGAATTCTAATTTCCACTTCTCCTCCTTTTCATATTATTATTCATCAAGCACAAGACTAAGAGATAGTAGCATAATAGCATTATAACCGTACATTTGCTTGTGGTTTGACTTAATCTCACCATGCTTTTTTGCATCCTGTGATCTTCCAATTGTTGTGAATCAAACACCCAGATTGGCAGAAATCCTGTGTTTTTAAATTCTCTATTTTGCACGTGCATTCCTATCCTATTCCTATCTATTTCCTATCCCTGCATTGTTAGAATCCTCAAATTCAAACAAGCCCTTACTCAATTACTTCTGTTACAGATATGTGTCAAAGAAAACCTTGTGTGGTTTGTCCTGCTCCTGCGGCGCTGTGTTCCACCCCAGCTCAGCTGCTCCAACGACGGAAGGGTTCACCACAGCAGGGATCCGCTCTCCAGACTGTCTTTCGCCGCCTCAGATCTTCTTCCCCGCTGTCGGCAGCCACGGCAACTACATTACCATCATCAACTGAGCAGATGACCTTGAGGACCACACGGGTCCACAAGAGAGGTCGCACTCTTCTGTGTCTGCTTACGTTATGTGTCTCTTAATATGATGACATGCTACATTATCATCGTGTTCACCTATTAGACTCTGAGTCAGGTCCAAATTAATGCTGAAACATGAGTTTTTAAATGGTTGTGGGGTACATATTGGGGCAGCAATCAGTACTATCTATCTACTATCTGGTTAATCTCCGGTGTCTACTATGAGTTTCATGTTGGGTGCAAATAAACATTAAAGGAGCCATTATCTGTATTTTTTAACTAAAGCTATTATCTGCCTGCTATCATTGGTTTTGGGTCTATCCACAGTTTGCTACCATCACTCTGGATTTGTGCATGCACTCCTTACATAATCTCACTATGTTTTATTCCTATGCATGCCAGTTATTGTACACAATGGAACTGATCATGTAGAGCAAAAGAGACGAGCCTTGCGTGGCAATAAAATTTCATGCAGATGTCGTTCCATGGTGGGCGCAAAGGCAGCCCCCCTCCACCCATTTCGGATCGTAATCAAGAGGAAGATAACTATTATGAGGGGGATTCAGAAGGAGAAGACCACTCCTATTTACCCCATGAGGTCTTCGCTCTAACTTGGCATGCCGATGTTGGTAATATCATGCATATGGTGCCTTGCATTGCTTACTGTATACATTAAAGATGTCATCTGCTTAGTTTAGACATGCTTTGTGTCAATGCCATCTATTTAGTTTCTTTATCGTATATGTGAATCATGCAATGCCATCTTGTCTAGCCAGGCATCATATATGTGAATTTTGCAATGCCACCCTGGTTAGCCAGTCATCTTATATGTGAATTATATCATGCCATCATTTTTTTATTACGTGTTAAATTTGTCAACAATTTTAGTACATTCAATTACTCTTCCTGTGCATCAGCCATTTGGCACGGTCATGGAAAATCTGGAGTGGAAACAAGGTCTTTAGAGCAGACAATGCTATCTGACGAAGCGCATGTCTTGCCGGTTACCGATAGCTCCTCAGAGGAGGATTTAGAGACAGATGACCAATCATATTCCCCCCCCCCCCGAGGTGCATGCCCTAACTTGGCAGGGTTATGTTGCTCATATCGTGCGTATGGTATCTTGCATTGCTATGTCATTTGCTTAGTTTAGACATGCTTTGTGTGAATGCCACCTGTTTAGTGTCTAATTACCATATATGTGAATTATGCAATGCCATCTTGTTGCAAGACATTATATATGTGAATTATGCAATGTTATCTTGTTGCAAGGCATTATGTATGTGAATTATGCAATGCCATGCTGTTTAGGCAAGCGGCATATATGTGAATTATATCATGTCGTCCTTTTTTGTATTTCTCATTGCTTTTGTCGACAATGTTTGTATATTCAACTGCTCTTCCTGTGCATCAGCCATTTGAATTGGTGATGGAGAAATCTGGAGTGAAAACAAGGTCTTCAGAGCAGACAATGCTAGCTACTGAAGTAGATATCTTGCTGGTTACAGATAGCTCTTCAGAGGAGGATTCAGAGGCAGATGACCAGTCCTATTATCCCCCTAAGGTGTATGCTCAAACTTGGCAGGGTTATATTACTCATATAATGCATATGTTGTATTGCAATGCTTAGTTTTTACATCATATACACAATATTGAATGCTATCTCCTTAGTTGACACATCATATATGCAATTGCCCTCTGCTCACTTCCTTAGTATATAAATCATATATTTGAATTATGTCATGCCGTGATGTTTACATAGACAGCATGTATCTGAATTATGGCATGCCAACCCATTTTCTAAAGACATAATATAGTTATATCATCTCATCTTGTTTACATAGTCATCATATTTAAATTATGTCATTCTATCCGTGAATTATATCATGCCATCATGTTTCCATCGACGACATGTTTGTGATTTATGGCATTCCAACCACTTTAATAGAAAAATCGTATAGTTATATCATGTCATCCTGTTTACATAGTCATCATATTTTGAAGTATGTCATTCTATCATGTTTAGTTAGCCATCATACATGTGAAATTGTGTCATGCTATCCTGTTTAATTAGCCATCATATATGTGAAATTATGTCCTGCTATTCTGTTTGCTTAGACAACATAAATGTGAATTATTTCATGCCATGTTTTCTTCCCTACTATCCATTGCACCTGTCTATCTTACAATGTCTGTACATTCAATTACTTTTCTTGTTTATCAGCCATTTCAATTGGAGGGAGTGATGGCAGTATCTGTGTAAAAACACGGTCTTCAGAAAAGATCGTGCTACCTGTCGATGCAGATAGAACCACGGTTGTACTTTCCCAAGAACCAGCCCCACCACACATAACCCACACTCATGCAGATTGTACCCCTACCCAGTTGGACAGAGAACCAGCTACACCCCTTCTAACCCCAACCCCAGCAGATAGACACCCAGTTCCCGTTGACACAACACCGTCTCCACCATAGAGCACCCAAACACGAGCAGTTAGTAAGGCAACTGCAGTGCCCAAATCACGAGGACCACTGAGGGAGTCCTGGATTAGGGGGTCTCTGGACAGCCAGATTATATCCTTTGGCCGGATTGTTGGACTATGAAGATACAAGATTGAAGACTTCGTCTCGTGTCCGCATGGGACTCTACTTGGCGTGGAAGGCAAGCTAGGCAATAAGGATATGTATATATCCTCCTTTGTAACCGACCTTGTGTAACCCTAGCCCCCTCCGGTGTCTATAAACCGGAGGGTTTTAGTCCGTAGGACAACATACAATCATACCATAGGCTAGCTTCTAGGGTTTAGCCTCTCCGATCTCGTGGTAGATCAACTCTTGTACTACCCATATCATCAATATTAATCAAGCAGGACGTAGGGTTTTACCTCCATCAAGAGGGCCCGAACCTGGGTAAAACATCGTGTTCCCTGCCTCCTGTTACCATCTGCCTTAGACGCACAGTTCGGGACCCCCTACCCGAGATCCGCCGGTTTTGACACCGACATTGGTGCTTTCATTGAGAGTTCCTCTGTGTCGTCGCCGTTAGGCTTGATGGCTCCTACTATCATCGATAGCGATGCAGTCCAGGATGAGACTTTTCTCCCCGGACAGATCTTTGTGTTCGGCGGCTTCGCACTGCGGGCCAACTCGCTTGGCCATCTGGAGCAGATCAAAAGGTACGCCCCTGGCCACAAGGTCAGGTTTGGAAGCTTAAACTACACGGCCGATATCCGCGGAGACTTGATCTTCGACGGATTCGAGCCTCTGCCTTGTGTGTCACGCGGTCACGATGAGTACGATTTAGCTCTACCATCAGACAGTGTTCAGGAGATCGCACCGGCAGCCGCTCCGACCCTCAATTCGGAGCCAGTTGCACTGTCCATGGACGGGTGGATGGACCCCGCCACGGAAGCCTTATCCTCATCGGCGATCGAGCCGAACATCGACCTTACCCTGCACGAGAGCCGTGTTGTCAGACTACCGGATCCTTCTCCGGCCACGGACTCCGAACCGCCTGCGCCCGTTCCTAGCGAATCCGATTGGGCGCCGATCATGGTATTTACCTCCGCGGATATTTTTCAGCACTCATCCTTTGACGACATACTGAACTCATTAAGCTCTCTCTCCTTGTCAGGAGGATCCTGGCCGAACTATGTCCGGCAAGATTGGGATGCGGATGGCGAAGAAATTCGTGGCCCACCCACCACCCACTTAGTAGCCACTATCGATGAATTAACCGAAATGCTCGACTTCGACTCCGAAGACATCAACGGTATGGACGATGATGCGGGAGACGAAGAGGAACCACTGCCCACAGGGCACTGGACAGCCACCTCATCATGCGATATATACATGGTGGACACACCCAAAGAAGGCAATGGCGACGAGACATCGGAGGATGACCCCTCCAAGAAACAACCCAAGCGCCGACGTTAGCGGCGCCGCTCTAAGTCCCGCCAAAGCAAAAGTGGTGATACCGGCACAGGAGATAATAACACTCCGGATAGTGCCGAAGACAACAACAATCCCCTCCAGCAAGATTTAGAGCAGGAGGATGGAGGAGCCAACCCTCCTGAGAGAGCGGCAGATGGAGGGGTGGAGGATAATTACATGCCCCCCTTCGAAGACGAGGCAAGCCTCGGCGATGACGAATTCGCCATGCCAGAGGATCCCGTCGAACAAGAGCGCTTCAAGCGTCGGCTTATAGCCACGGCAAATAGCCTTAAGAAAAAGCAGGAACAACTTCAAGCTGATCAAGATCTGCTAGCTGACAGATGGGCTGAAGTCCTCGTGGCCGAGGAATATAAACTCGGACGCCCCTCCAAGAGTTACCTAAAATGCAGGTTGCTACCCCGACTGGAGGAAGAAGCGTATGACGCGGCTGATCGGCCACCTCGTGGCCTCGATAGAGAGGCATTCCAGCCAAAAACTCAGCCTGCACCCTGACGCCATTCAAATGAAAAGGCATGGGGAAATACGCCAGACCTGCGAGACGTATTGGAGGACAAAGCAAAACATGCAAGATCGATCTACGGATCACGAGGGTGCACCACTATGCAAGACGATACACGTCACGCCGGATACAGTAAAAGTAAATCCGGCCGGGCCGAACACAGCGGGCAAGACCCATTGGAGTTGCGTCGCGATATAGCCCAATACAGAGGCACCGCACACCCCCTATGCTTCACAGATGAAGTAATGGATCATCAAATCCCAGAGTGCTTCAAACCCGTAAATATTGAATCATACGACGGCACTACAGATCCTGCGGTATGGATCAAGGATTTCCTCCTCCACATCCACATGGCCCGCGGTGATGACTTACACGCCATCAAATACCTCCCACTAAAGCTCAAAGGACCAGCGCGGCATTGGCTTAACAGCTTGCCAACAGAGTCCATTAGTTGTTGGGAAGATCTGGAGGGTGCATTCCTCGACAACTTTCAGGGCACTTGTGTGCGACCACCAGATGACGATGACTTGAGCCACATAATTCAGCAGCCAGAAGAATCGTCCAGGCAATTCTGGACTCAGTTCCTAACAAAGAAAAATCAAATTGTTGATTGTCCAGATGCAGAGGCCCTAGCAGCTTGCAAACACAACATCCGCGACGAGTGGCTAGCCCGGCACCTTGGTCAGGAAAAGCCGAAATCCATGGCAGCCCTCACGACACTCATGACCCGCTTCTGTGCGGGAGAAGACAGCTGGCTGGCTCGCAGTAATAACATATCAAAGAACCATGGTACTTCGGATACCAAGGACGGCAATAGCAGGTCACGTCACAACAAACATAAGCACCGCATTAACAGCGACAATACCGAGGATACGACAGTCAATGCCGGATTCAAAGGCTCTAAACCCGGTCAGCGGAAAAAGCCATTTAAAAGAAGCACTTCAGGCCCGTCCAGTTTGGACCGCATACTCGATCGCTCGTGCCAGATACACGGCACCCCCGACAAGCCAGCCAACCACACCAATAGGGATTGTTGGGTATTGAGGCAGGCTGGCAAGTTAATCGCCGAAAACAAAGATAAGGGGCCACACAACGATGACGAGGAAGAGCCCCGGCAGCCGAACACCGGAGGACAAAAGAGGTTCCCCCCACAAGTGTGGACGGTGAACATGATATACGCAACCCACATCCCCAAGAGGAAGCGGAAGAGTGCGCTCAAGGACGTATATGCGTTGGAGCCAGTCGCCCCAAATTTCAACCCATGGTCCTGCTGTCCGATCACCTTCGATCGCAGGGACCACCCCACTAGTATCCGTCATGGCGGATTCGCCGCACTTGTCCTAGACCCAATCATTGACGGATTTCACCTCACTCGAGTCCTTATGGATGGTGGCAGCAGCCTGAACCTGCTTTATCAGGACACAGTGCGCAAAATGGGTATAGACCCCTCAAGGATCAAACCCGCAAAAACGACCTTTAAAGGCGTCATTCCAGGCGTAGAGGCCCATTGCACAGGCTCAATTACACTGGAAGTGGTCTTCGGATCCCCGGATAACTTTCGAAGCGAAGAATTAATCTTCGATATAGTCCCGTTCCGCAGTGGCTATCATGCACTGCTCGGGCGAACCACATTTGCAAGATTCAATGCGGTACTGCATTATGCATACCTCAAGCTCAAGATGCCAGGGCCTCGGGGGGTCATCACAGTTAATGGAAACACAGAGCGCTCTCTCCGTACGGAGGAGCACACTGCGGTCCTCGCAGTAGAAGCGCAAAGCAGCCTCTCCATGCAATCCACTAGTTCAGCGTTTCAAGACCCGGACACCTTCAAGCGCGCTCGGAGCTCGCGTAGCAATGCGGCCCCCACCCCAGTCCCAGCCAAACGGCGAAATTCGTGCCACGCGTACATAATTACGCATTAAAAATACCATGGGCACAAGCGGGGAGGGGGGCCAAACTACGGCATGCCCCAATACACGGCTTAAACCGCACTAGGGGCTTCCCGCTTTGTTATTTTTCTCTTTCAGGACTTTAATCTCTGGAAACCCTGTCTGGCAGCATGATTGCCGAACACATGATGCAGCAACCAAGGAGGCAGAAAGCTACGTCACACCACGAAACTCCCAGGTGGATTACGATAACGAGTGAAATATTTGCTTTAATACTATTCCTCAGCGTGCCCTTGGAAGGGACATAGTCCTACTTTTTGCTTATCGCACTATCTATATCATTCTGCTTTAACGCACCTTTTTGAATAAACAATGCATATCATTAAGACTATTATTGCATTCTTCCTTTTTTATATATATGTGTTCATTAATGACGCCTTGCAACCGTACACTTTGGTACGACCAATACACCAGGGGCTTAAGTGCCCCACAACACGGTGTGAGAAGTCCGAACACTTTCACAAGTGCGGCACCCCGAACTTATAGCATTATATGCATCAGCTCCGAATCATGTCTTTGGTCAAATGTTGGGTTTGCCCGGCTCCTATGTTTTGGTACCTTACATTCCGCGGCTAAGGTAGCGCTAGGAGAACTACTGCGATTGTGCCCCGGTTCTGCTGGGCTAAGCACCTCAGTAGAGAAAGCTAAAACTAACTGTCATGATAAGGCGAGAGACTGGTCGCTGTTCGGCGAGGTTTCGAGTCCCTAAAGACTTATGCCGCTTAGAGTGAGGAGCCGGTCCTGTCTGGCTTAAAGGCGTGTATCGCGCCCCGAGTTTGGCCTTCCAAATACTAGGGGCTTCGCAGAAATTTAAAATTATAGAATTCTATGGCTAAGTGAGAGTGATAAAGCATTATTAGTCCGGTTTCCCTGTTCGCTGCGCTGAGCACCTCCCTCGAAGGACCCAAAAATGGGAACAAGAGTGCTCAGGTTTATCCTGAACACCCCAGCACTCATGGCATGGGGGCAGAAGCCGAGGACTAGCCATCTCTTAGATTGGATAAACAACCAAATAGAAGGTAATATTTTAAATTCAAACAAGCGTTGCATAGCGCATATGAAACAAGTTTTCATCATACAGGATCACACGGGCAAGTTTACTCAAATATTACATCCTTTGGACATTCGTCCTCTACAAGACGGGCACCCTTCAGGACACCCTCATAATAAATTTCGGGGGTGCGATGCTCCTTGCCCTGCGGCGGTCCTTCCTTGATCAGCTTCACGACATCTAGCTTGGCCCATTGCACCTTCACATGGGCGAAAGCCCGACGTGCACCTTCAACGCAGACGGACTGCTTGACGACTTCTAGCCGTGGGCAGGCATCCACAAGCCGCCTCACCAGGCCGAAGTAGCTGTTCGGAAGGGTGTCGCCAGGCCACAGCCGGACTATAAAGCCCTTCATGGCCTGTTCGGCCGCCTTGTGTAGCTTGACCAGCTGCTTCAGCTGGTCGCTTATAGGCACCGGGTGTTCGGTCCCAGTATACTGAGACTAGAACAACTTCTCCATTGAGTTTCCTCCTCGGCCTGGTAAAACTGTGCGACATCTGACACGCTGCGGGGCAAATCTGCGAATGCTCCTGGAGAGCTCTTGATTCGGGTAAGTAACAGGTAACTTACTTTCACATGCTTGCTTTGCATATAGAATGCCTTACCCGCCGCTATCTTCTTCATTGCATCAATCTCCTGGAGGGCCTTTTGGGCTTCAGCCTTGGCATTTTTCGCGCTTTCGAGGGCCGCGGTAAGCTCGGACTCTTGCATCTTCGAGTCACGCTCCAATGCCTCATGCTTCGACACGAGAGCTTGGAGCTCTTGCTGCACCTCGCCCACCCGTGCCTCTTGCCTTTCCCGCTCGGTGCGCTCCTTGGCCGCTTTGTCTTCGGCCTCGGATAGCACTTGCTTCAGGGACGCCACCTCGGTCGTGGCCCCTGGCAAATATAAGATGCTCCTGTCATTTTGCAATCGCGTCTTCTTATATATATACATATCTCTAGACAGGGTATTACTTACCCTTGTTCTCCTCGAGCTGCCTCTTGGCAAGGCCGAGCTATTTCTTGGACCCCTCGAGGTCCTGCTTCAGTGCGGCGACCTCCGCAGTCAGTGCGGCAGACGCCAGCAGCGAAGCCTGCATACGCATATTGACATACAAATATTAGACTCCTGCGATATTGTTTGATCCTCTGTTCGGCTTTTCTTTGTGAACACCGAAAAGAGCATCAGGGGCTACTGTCCATGCGGTAATATTTTTCCTATATTTCAAAACACTTACCTCAAAGCCTGTTAGAAGGCTGGCACAGGCTTCAGTCAATCCGCTCTTGGCAGACTGAACCTTCTGGACCACCGCACTCATAATAGTGTGGTGCTCCTCATCGATGGAAGCGCTGCGAGCGCTCCCAGCATATTGCCCGGTGCCTCTGGATGGACAGAGGTCACCGGCACAGGTGTCTTGCCCCTCTTGGAAGGAGGCTGCCTGCCCAAATCCGGAACCGCTGGAGATTCCGGTGAAGTGTTCGGCTGAGGGCCGAACTCAGAGCCCTCGGGGGCCTTGTCCCCTCTGCTCCCGGAGTCCGAAAGGTCGCCTTGAGGCGCCTCCGGGACTGTCTCCCCCCGACCCAGTCCCTCTTGAGACAATACCTCGGCGTTGTCCGTAGGGCAAGGGGAGGTGGCGGTCGGAAGTGGATCGCTATCCATATCCGACGAGCCCAGGAGCCGTCCGACGATACGTCGATACGGGCTCGTGGCGGTCTGCATAGTCATAATTCGGTGTTAGGAGAAGCAGTGCGACAAAGGAATGCTATGAGTTACTCTGGTATCCAAATACTTATGATTTCCCCACGGGCTTTAACCTGGGCAGCCACTCATCTTCGCCTTCGGCGGCGGTGGTAGAGTAGTCTGGAAGGAGAGTCCTTCCCTTCTTGGACCCTTTGGCCCCCCCGGTTGGGGCGGCCTTCCTTTTCTTGTCTCCCCCGACTGGAGGGGGAGTGTCTTCATCTTCCTCCTCGTCTTCAGGGGAGGAGTGCGCCGCGGAGTTATCGGTTGATAAGTCCGATAAACCCTGGCGTCGGGAACTCTTTCGGGTTCCCTTGGCCTTCTTGGTCTTCTCCGGCACCTTGTAAGGAGCCGGAGTCAGCATCTCCGTCAGGAGAGCGCCCGCAGTGTCTTCGGGCAGAGGGGCCGGACAGTTAATCTGCCCCGACATCTCCACCCAGTCCTATCAAAGGCATGGAGATCAGCCCCCGCACATGATTAAGCTAGGGGAAATAAATATCCTACGGGATGTATTGAACTCACCGAACGCGCTAGGCGCTTTGCGCTTAGCCTGCCGTCCTCGGCGAGAGAAGGAGGCACCTCGGCGCCCTTGAACAGCACCTTCCAGACGTCCTTATGCATCGTATCGAAGAGCTCGCTCAGAGTCTGGTGCTGGGCCGGGTTGAACTCCCACAAGTTAAAATCCTGTTGTTGACACGGGAGGATCCGGCAGATGAGCATGACCTGGACTATGTTAACAAGCTTGAGCTTCTTGCTTGCCATACTCCGGATACATTTCTGGAGTCCATCCAGCTCCACCGATGAACCCCACGACAAGCCCTTCTCTTACCAGGAAGTGAGCCGTGTAGGGAATCCGGATCGAAACTCGGGAGCCGCCTCCCATTTGGCATCGCGCGGCTCGGTGATGTAGAACCACGCTGATTGCCACCCCTTTATGGTCTCCACAAAGGAGCCTTCAAGCCATATAACATTGGGCATCTTGCCCACCATGGCTCCGCCGCATTCAGCTTGTTGGTCTCCCACCACCTTCGGCTTGATATTGAAGGTCTTTAACCATAGGCCGATGTGGGGCTAGATGCGGAGGAAAGCCTCACACACGATGATGAACGCCGAAATGTTGAGGACGAAGTTCGAGGCTAGATCATGAAAGTCCATCCCGTAGTAGAACATGAGACCACGGACGAATGGATGGAGGGGAAACCCCAATCCACAGAGGAAGTGGTGGAGGAAAACTACCCTCTCGTGAGGTTTTGGGGTAGGGACAATCTGCCCCGCAGCGGGCAGCTGATGCGCGATATTCGCGGCTAAGTATCTGGCTCCGCGCAGCTTCTTGATATGTCCCTCCATAACGGAGGAAGCCATCCATTTGCCTCCCGCTCCGGACATGTTTGGAGAAGTTTGAGGGAAATGATGTGGACTTGGGTGTTGGAGCTCGAGTGCGCAAGAATGGATGACCAAGGAGGAAGAAAGCGTGGGTAGGAAAAGGTCAAACCTTATCCCTTTATATGGGCGGACGAAACTATGCGTCCCCACTAGCCTGGTAAAACTCGCTTATCCCCAAAGCGTCGTAATCGATGGCGCGGTTGGGTTACCCACACCCGTATTGATGAGAATCCCACGACAAGGGGACACGATCTCTGCTTTGACAAGACGTGTCAAAAAACTGCCTCGCACTATGTTCGGGGCTAGTTAAAGGAAACGGTTTGAATAATCACCGGGCCATGACATAATGTCGTTGTCGAAACAAGTCAGCAAATTAGATTTGTGGAAATATTATTCTCTCTACGGTGGTATGTGGAAATTAATTTGCAGGGCCAAACACAATCCTTGTATTCAAATTCTTCCGTGATGTATTCGGAGGAAGAACCCGCCTTGCAATGCCGAAGAGAACACTGCGCGCCGGACTCATCGTCATTAAAGCCTGGTTCAGGGGCTACTGAGGGAGTCCTGGATTAGGGGGTCTCTAGATAGCCGGATTATATCCTTTGGCCGGACTGTTGGACTATGAAGATACAAGATTGAAGACTTCGTCTCGTGTCCGCATGGGACTCTACTTGGCGTGGAAGGCAAGCTAGGCAATACGGATATGTATATCTCCTCCTTTGTAACTGACCTTGTGTAACCCTAGACCCCTCCGATGTCTATATAAACCGGAGGGTTTTAGTCCGTAGGACAACATACAATCATACCATAGGCTAGCTTCTAGGGTTTAGCCTCTCCGATCTCGTGGTAGATCAACTCTTGTACTACCCATATCATCAATATTAATCAAGCAGGACGTAGGGTTTTACCTCCATCAAGAGGGCCCGAACCTGGGTAAAACATCATGTTCCCTGCCTCATGTTACCATCCTCCTTAGACGCATAGTTCGGGACCCCCTACCTGAGATCCGCCGGTTTTGACACCGACAACCACCACTCCGAACCCGAAGTCAACGCTTAAAGCAGAAGAAGAATTGTTCTCAGGTCAGGTTCCGTAGCTATGGTTCATACTACTTTGCTCTTGCATCACTGTATTTACTGATACCAACTAATTTCAAATTTGAAGGATGCAATTGAAACTCCAATGGCGCAACAGGTATGTTTTAAACCTGTTTCTTCAACGTGTTTGGCTGTTTGCTGTTGTAACTTGCTCTATGTTGATTTCAGTTTCAATTGAATAAACAGTTATGTTCTCATGCCATGCACATTGCAAGTGTTGTTATTGCTGTGTAGTTTCCCACACTTATATTCTGTCTATGCTGCTTTGTCTTAAATAGATATGATTCGAACTGTATCTATCTTGATTTGGCAACATAAACTAGAATGATATAGACCATATAGTGACCATACTACATAGATATATGTTTGTTTCATGCTGTTATACTGTCCACCTTACTACTGAACTGGTTTACCAAAATGAGTTTCATATACTACATTGTAAACCTGAGATGTGTTTTTTGTTTCTCTTTTAGAATGCGGATAAAATATTGGAGAAGAATACCCTGTTATGCAATGGTAAAGGAATTAATGCAGACAAGGTTCAAGATAGTGAGACATCCCTGTTGGTCTCCAAGAAAGCTGATAAAAACTGTATTGAAGACACTAAGACAACCCCAAAGTCATGTCTTGATGTAGTGTTCGAGTTACTGGCTACCACTGTTGGCACCAGCTCTTCGAACTCATTGCCTGAATCAGTTCGGCTTCTTGAGTCTCAACTTCAAGTTGAAATACATCGATCAGATGTTATGCGACAGGAAGCCGAAGGACTGAGGAAGTCCCTGCAGAATTCAGATGCATACTTTCTGGTGCAACAGCAAGCGCTGGAGGACTTAAGCGTCAAACAAGAGAAACTTAATAAGCTTGCTAAGCATCTTGCCAGCATTATGGGTACCCAGGATATTGTTTCTTGAGCTCTTCTGAAGTGGTTTCAGTTTTGGACTTGTTTTGCTGCGGCATTTATATGCTGATGTGTTCCCTATATTTGCACTGGTGGTGAACTTTGATGCCCAGTGGATGTAATATGTGTAATAGCCGTGATAGCCTAGTGTAAGTTGCTTGCTTATTTATTTCCTTGTTGTCTTGTTTATTTGTTTGCTTGTAGTCAGTGCAGTTCTTTTTCTGCGGTTTGCTAGTGGCTGCAATAACCTATTTTTAAAACTAGGCCACAATAACCATGGGCTAATATTTACTGTAGTGACACTGGGCCTCCTACGGGCCGTAAAAACAATGGGCCTTCTACGGGCCGTAGAAACAGTGGGCCTTCTACGGGCCGTGGAAACAGTGGGCCTTCTACGGCCCATAGAAACAATGGGCCTTCTACGGGCCGTATCATCAATGGGCCTTATACGGGTCGTATGATCGATTGGCCAAACATGGGCCAAACAGACCGCATTCTGGCCGTAAACGGGCTAGAGTTGGAACCGTCCATTCATGGGCCGACCATAACGGGCCATCGTTAATAGGCCGTATTTGATGACGCTATGAAAACGGCCCAACGTATTAACGTACCACAAACGGGCCGACTGTAACCACGGGCTGAATTTGGCCCACAAGCAGAAAATGACAGTAACGGGCCGTAAGTAAATGAATGCTGGAAATGAGCCCAAGAATAAATGGGCTCTGAGAGGCCGAAAGATAACATGGGCTGGAGACGGCCCAACGGAATAACGGGCCGTTAATGGGTATAAAGTGATACACTATTCATTACGGGCCAGTTTCACCACGGGCCGTTAATGCGTGTAAAGTGATACACTGTTCATTACGGGCCAGTTTCAGCACGGGCCGCTAATGGGCCAAGAGTTACAAAGGGCCTCATATGGGCCGAAAGACGTCATGGGCTATACATGGGCCAAAAGTGAAAACGGTCTGGAATCATATTGAACGGCCCAGATGACGCTAGTGGGCCTAATTCGGATAGGGCGTAACGGGCCTTGGGTTAGCAGGCTGTAAATGGGCTATATGCGAACAGGCCGCTAACAGGCTTTCCATGGGCCGGCCCGCTAGCTTTTGACCGAGTCAAATGGGCCGACCTTTTCACAGGAATGGGCCACTATTGGGCCGTGCCACGTGTCAACGTATCATAGGCGTCTTCTGTCCAGTGAGTGGATGACATCTGTCCCAACGATGAGCCGACACGTGTTTCCTCTAGCCAATGATGATTTTACACGTGGAAAATCCCCATTGGTCGGGGCTGTTAACGGGTTATCGGATCCAAAACCCGACCTGATAGCTTAACAGCGTTCCATTACGGTGGATGCCACGTGTCGGTCACCCTTGATGAAAGCACTTCTATGACGCGCGATTTATTGTCATGGAAGTGGACACTTCCATGATGATAATTTTGGTAATGTCATGGAACACTTCTACGACAGCACAGGTATGACTATCTTCATTCTGTCATAAATTTGTCATGGATGTACATGCATGACAAAAAAAGCGACCTACTATGACAAACACGTATCATCACGGAAGTGTATTTTTTTGTAGTAGCGATGATGCCACTACTAAAAAGAGTGGTAGAAAAAGCAAGAAAGGCGGAGAGACTGTCGGCAGTGGCAGCGGAGGAAAGGTGTCGGTGTCAAAACCAGTCGATCTCAGGTAGGGGGTATCGAACTGTGCGTCTGAGGATTGAAGGTAACAAGGGACAGGGGGAACATGATGTTTACCCAAGTTCGGACCCTCTTAATGGTGTTAAAACCCTACATCCTACTTGATTGTATTTGATAAGTATAGGGGTTACAAGAGTTGATCTACCTCGAGATCGTAATGGCTAAAACCCTAGCTGTCTAGCCTCTATGAATTCTGATAGCCTCTATGGACTAAACCCTCCGGTTTATATACACACCAGAGGGGCCTAGGATTGTACAGAGTCAGTTTATAGAAGAAGGAAATTACATATCCGGACACCGATCATGCCA
This sequence comes from Triticum dicoccoides, assembly GCF_002162155.2. Lineage (NCBI taxonomy): Eukaryota > Viridiplantae > Streptophyta > Magnoliopsida > Poales > Poaceae > Triticum > Triticum dicoccoides. The sequence goes on along the minus strand of NC_041390.1, from coordinate 505,460,269 downwards.
TCCACGCATAGGAGAGTCCTACCCGGACACGGGGGAAAGCCTTATGCCTTGTATCTTCACGGCCCATCAGTCCGACCCATATCACATAGCTCGGACACCCGAGGACCCCCTAATCCAGGATACCCTCAGTAGCCCCCGAACTGGCCTTCAAACGACGATGTAGTATCTGGCTTACGTCTTCGGCTTTTGCAAGGTTGGTTCTTCACTGTGTACTGGGCGGGTAATAGTTCGGCCCTGGCTTCCTCGTTCTACTTTTATGAATCCTACCATGTTGCCTCGATTTCCACGCGTCGGTGAATGTGAACGGTCCACAATTTTTATTAAAAAACACACTGCCACGCAGGGATGGCGCCTATATAAAGAGATTGAATCCTCAAAGTGACATCCACATCACGCAGAAGAAACACCAAGATCAGCCACGAAAAAGCTTCCAAACATGGCCAGCGCCCCAGGCTCTTCTTCACGCCCCCATGGCCCTCAAGAGGGCGATTGGCAGAGATGCTCAGTGTCCCATCTTTAGTTGAGTCGGCTCAGACGCAGGGATATCTTCCCCTCGCAGATCTAGTCTCCCTTCGAGCGGGATTGCCTCAATTGGCAATGACATGCTGGCTGAAAATTTCCCCAACCCCAATAGGGAGGAGAGAGTGTGCGTCCTTCCATTCCTTTTCCGAGGCTTAGGATTTCCAATCCATCCTTTTCTCAGGGGTCTATTGGAATTTTATGACAACCAACTACACAACCTCACCCCAGGTTCGATTCAACACATCTCAGGTTTCGTTGCCCTCTGCGAGCTGTTCTTGGGCAATGAGGCCCATTTTGAACTATGGAAAAAGTTATTTTGCCTCGTCCCCCGCCATTGAGGAGGTTCCATATTTGAAGTCGGCAACGCTGAAGTATGGCGTATAGCCGAATCCGGATACCCTATTGGAACTCCCAAAGAGATATATCCATGGTGGTCTTCGGAGTGGTTTTATATGGATGACTTCCCACTGCCGGACCCAGTTCGGCGCAGCCTTCCCGAATTTTCCAGCGCTCTCTTAAAGAAGCGCCTCAACTGGCATCCCCGAAGTCCCAAGGAGGAGGACAATGCAGAAATAAAAAGGTTGGTCAACAAGGTCAGATTATTAGCCCATAACAGGCTCTCGATAATTGAGGTTATGGCCATTGCAATAAAAAGATGCGTCCAACCTCTCCAGTCCAGAGTAACTCCCTTATGGTGCTACAACGGAGAAGACGACACGTCTCGTTACAGACGCAAGGGTCTGGATACCCAACCGAACTGGCCGTGATCCTGTTTGATCTGTACAAGGGCGAAAAGGAAGATTTCCTCCGCTTAAACTGCCGGGAAGGTTACTCCATGTACAACCCCATTGAATGGGTAAGATTTTGATTACCTATGTCATTGTATTGCTATCATGGCATGCTAATCTAGTCTTTTGTTGTTGTTACAAAACTGTCATGGAGGAAGATGATCGAGGACATTCACTATCCTGCCCCACAGCCAGAAGATCACAATCGCGTGAAGACCCTAGCTTCTGCGGTGATCTAGATATATACATAGAGTTCGATGATGGGGTATTTTATCAAGCGAGCCTTGACGGCTCAAAAATGGCTATTACAGCCGACTACCCCCGCCCCTATCCTTTCTCCATCGTAAGTATTTGAAGAGCTTTCTCAAAAAGAAGTCCCTACTTGCCCCTTTGTCCATTATACTAATCCATACTTTATAGGATCGGTGCTTGGCAGGTCGCACCCCCTCGAGGGCGGCCCCTGCACATGGTAATCATTCGAAGCGAAAGGAGACCGGGTGCGCCGCAAAAACCTCGCGGTCTTCAAAGAGGTATGTCTGCTTAGTACATGCCTAGGTATGAGTTCGGATTGTTAAAAGTCCCTTTTTTATCCTTCATTTAGTAGAAGCACGCGGCAGACTGTGGGAAAATGCCCTGCTAGCCGAATGTCAGTCAATCCGGCGCCAGACTCATCAATTAGGACGATAGAAGATGCAATGATGGTTCCGCCGCCTCATGAGGATTCAGATGATGTATTTTTCACGAATTCTGAGGTGGAGAGCGTAATGAACCACCATCGACTAAAAGAGGCCATGCGCGCTCCAGCCTTATCCGAGCAGGAATTTACCACACTCAGTTCGGTGGATGCATATATTCAAGCCGCTCGAGATGGACTTGCCGGAGTTACCCAACTGTTCTTAAAGGATATACAGGTAAGAGTTCGTGCAATCTTGATAGACAGATGCCAATAGCCCCCGAGACTTGAAGCGATGAAACCAACCGATTTAAGGATCGATATTCCTGCAGGTTCTCAAAGAGAAGAACATTGCGCTATCCCAGGAGCTGAAAATAAACCAAACACAGCTTAATACTGTGACCGACGAACTGGCGAAAATGAAGAGGGCCGCAATGAGCACTTTTGAGAAGAAAAAACATGAGGAGGAAAAAGACAAACAATCTGAAGAGAAAGAGAGCTTAAAGGCTTAGTTATCAGCTGCCCGAAAAGAAAATGAAAAGCTGAAGGGCGGCATGTTCGGTATGACTTTTAAAACCACCATAGAGACTCATGCTTAGTCCACAATTCGGAATGTCATAACTCTGTTGCTGCAGGTCTACTAACTGGTCGGCTGAAAGAGGAAGTATCCAAATTTCAAGGAGACATGCTGAATGAGCTGTCCATGGTGCATGCGCAGGCTCGGAAAGCCATGAAGAGTATGGTCAAGGCTTTATGGCCATCCGATACCCCTCCAAAAAGTATGGAGGGTTTGACGAGCCTGTTCAGAGGTGCCCGGCGCCGCTTTGAGCTATGGAAGATGTCTGCCTGCCATGAAGGCGCGCGAGAAGCATGGGCGATGGTGAAAACATGCTTCACCAAGCTAGATCCAAATCATATGGCCCATACGGGAAAGAAATTCTGATGAACTTGGTGTATGACCAAGTAATGATAGCTGCGAAATATTCGCAAGAAGATTGTAGGTTGTACAGTCTGATAGATGGAATAGATAAGGAGTAGGTATTTGATTCAATGTATTAATGTACTTTATGATCAACCTATATCTTCAGCCAAACATGTGGAAAAAATTTCATCACAGGCTTTCGGCTTTAACCTCCAAACCAAAATGGTGGAGTGTTTCCGGATAGTATTGTGGAATGAAAGAAACATTCATTAAGTCCGGAAACCAGGCAACCCAGTCATTGTGCTCGGACAAACAAAAAAATTAGTTTGGGAGGTATGTTATATTACATATGTAAGAAACATCTTCCAAGGAGAATAGTTCCGTTAAGGGTTCCTTCCCTTGGGTTGGCATGCTATAATAGTGCGTGCCTAGGCTTTGGTCCGTATTACGGAAAAACTGTCCCACTTTGTTTTAAGAGTTACAAGAATGTAACAATTTGTCGTTTGATTGACGACCAATTATTCTCTTAAGAACGCTAGCTTTCGGCTTCACCCGTCTGAGGTACAGGTCCGGATTACCCGGTTGTAACAATCGCAGAGGTGCTCCCTTTACACCCTAGCCCAACAATTGGGAACGTAGGGCATAAACACAGGAGCGAGGCAGCCCAGCTTGGCAAAAACTTAAGTCATATAGGTGCATATAATGGCAAAAGAGTGTATATAAAAAATGACATATAAATTGTGAGCTCTAGGCTCTGAATAATAATAAGCTTTGGTTAAAGAAGCCCCCAGACATGGTGGGGTGTATACATTTTAAGATGTGTAACCCTTAAGAGTTCAGCCTATCCGAACATATCCTGGGAAATGTATAAAACGGGAAAAAAGTAAATGAAGAGGAAAAAGAAAAAATAGCGAAAAAGAGGCATGGCCGGACTTATGCGTAGAATCTTTGGAGCCGAGTAGTGTTCCATGGATTCGGCTCTAGGCGATTATTCGATGCATTACGAAGGCGATAGGCTCCTCCTGTGAGAACTTCATCTATAATGAAGGGGCCCTCCTATTTTGGTTTGAGCTTGTCCTTTTTCTTCTCTGGGATTCATAAAACGAGTTCCCGACATTATATGTCTTGGCCCGCACTTCTCTGCTTTGGTATCTCCGAGCCTGTTCTTGATAAAATGCGAAACAGGCTCTTGCAATTTCGCGCTCCTCCTCCAGGACGTCTAGGTCGTCCTGTCGATCGAGCTCGGCTTCTCTCTCTTCATACATGCGCACTCGAGGTGAGTCATGAATAATGTCCCGGGGCAAAACAGCCTCTGCGCCGTACACCATGAAAAAGGGTGTGTATCCGGTCGTGCGATTGGGTTTAGTCCTCAAATCCCAGAGTACGAAATCAAGTTCCTCGACCTAGTGTTTATCTGACTCCCGTAGGGATCACACTAGTCTGGGTTTGATGCCGCTCATTATCAGGCCATTAGCCCGTTCGACCCGACTGTTTGTTTGAGGGTGGTAGACAAAGGCGTAATCGAGCTTAATGCCCAAGTTAGCACCCCAATTTTTCACTTCATCAGCTGCGAAATTGGAGCCATTATCGGTGATCATGCTGTGCGGGATACCATAACGGTGTACCACGCCGGATATAAAGTTGATCACTAGCCCGACTTCAGCCGTCTTTGCTGGTTTGGCCTCTATCCACTTAGTGAATTTATCCACCATAACCAACAAATATTTCTTCTTGTGGCTTCCCCCTTTAAGGGGTCTGACCATATCTAGCCCCCATACTGCAAAGGGCCAAGTAATGGGGATTGTTCTTAGGGTAGTGGGCGGCATATGACTTTTATTGGCGAAAAGCTGACACCCCACACAACACTGCACAAGGGCATGTGCGTGTGCTCGGGCCGTTGGCCAAAAGAAACATGTATGAAAGGCTTTACTTACGAGGGCCTGAGCTGCGGCGTGATGGCCATCGAGACCAGCATGTATTTCAGCAAAGAGCTGTCGTCCCTCCTCTTCGGAGATGCATCTTTGAAGGACTCTAGTAGTACTTTTCTTGTAGAGTTCACCTTCGTGAACTTTGTAGGCTTTGGAGCATCGAACTATGTGACGTGCCTCATTCTGGTCATCAGGGAGCTCCTACCTAATAAGGTAGGCAAGGAAGGGTTCGGTCCATGGAGCAATGACGACCATGATTACATGGGCGGAAGGTGTCATTTCGGTGTCCGATCCCCCGATGATATCGGAATTGTGTTCGGCTGCTAGGGGTATGATCGGCTCCGGACTAGTATTTCCGTTCCTGTCCTACCATACCACGAATGGCTTGAAGAGCCTTTCCACAAAGGTGTTGGGCGGGACGGGATTGCGCTTAGCGCCCATTCGATCAAGGATGTCCGCTGCCTGATTACTATCTCGAGCAACATGATGGAATTTGAGCCCCTCAAACCGAGCTGATATTTTGAGTACGACGTTTCGGTATGCCGCCATTTTTGGGTCTTTTGCATTGAATTCTCCATTTATTTGGGATATTGCAAGGTTCAAATCCCCACGCACCTCTAGGCCTTGTATGCCCATGGAGACAGCCATTCGGAGACCATCTAGTAATGCCTCGTATTCTGATGCATTGTTGAAATCCGTATACATGATTTGTAACACATAGAGAACCGTGTCTCCCGTAGGGGATGTCAAGATGACACCATCTCCCAGTCCGGCTAACATTTTGGAGCTGTCAAAGTACATAATCCAGTTGGAGTATGTGCTATACTCTTTAGGGAGCATGGCTTCCATCCATTTGGTGATAAAGTCGGCCAGCACATGAGATTTAATAGCTCGGCATGGCTTGTATGTTATTTCAAATGGTAAGAGCTCGATGGCCCATTTGGCTATGCGGCCGGTGGCAACCCGATTATTTATGATGTCATTGAGTGGTACTTCGGATGCCACCGTGATCGAACACTCTTGAAAGTAGTGTCATAGCTTTCGGGATGCCATAAAGACCACGTAAGCTATCTTCTGATAGTGAGGGTATTGAGATTTGCATGGTGTAAGGACCGCTGATACGTAGTACACTGGTTTCTGGATGGGGAATTTATGTCCCTCTTCCTCTCGTTCAACAACGAGTACGGCGCTCACTACCTGGTGAGTCGCTGATATATATAAGAACATAGGCTCGCCAACACTTGGTGCGGCTAGGATTTGGTTACCTGCTAACAAAGTTTTTATTTCTTCCAATACAGTTGTATCTGCATCTGTCCATTCAAAGTGGTTGGTGCGCCGGAGCAGTCGGTAAAGTGGTAGCGCTTTTTCTCCCTATCTGGAGATGAAGCGGCTTAAGGTTGCCACACACTGTGATAGCCTGGCTTAATAGGGATGATAGACTACTCATATCAATAAGGAATTCCTTCTTTTCTGGGAGCCCATTCGGACAGAACTCCAAAGTTAAGCGTGCTCAGCTTGGAGTAGTTTTAGGATGGGTGACCGACCGAGAAGTTGCTCCCGGGTGCGCATGAGTGAGCACAAAGTGCGCAGAAAAGACTAGTATTGAACTGTGGGGCCAGTCTAGATCCCGCCAGGAGTAACGACCACCGGCGGGTGTGTCCGGGGCGTTACAAGTTGGTATCAGAGCCGACCCTCGCGATTACCCGGATGGTTGCGGACAGGTGCGCGGTCATGTTGTTCATGACGTTTGTGACCCGTCGTGGCACCCGGCATGGCACATGTACCGGACTGGATGCACAGACGTATGTGCCAAGAGGGAGCATTCTTGTGGCCCGACGAGGACGTCAGTTCCTCTGAGTGGGGGTGTATGTGACGGCCTGGCTTATTAGGGATGATAGACTACTCATATCAATAAGGAATTCCTTCTTTTCTGGAAGCCCATTTGGACAGAACTCCAAAGTTAAGCGTGCTCAACTTGGAGTAGTGTCAGGATGGGTGACCGGCCGGGAAGTTGCTCCCGGGTGCGCATGAGTGAGCACAAAGTGCGCAGAAAAGACTAGTATTGAATTGTGGGGCCAGTCTAGATCCCACCAGGAGTAACGACCACCGGCGGGTGTGTCCGGGGCGTTACAAGTTGGTATCAGAGCCGACCCTCGCGATTACCCGGATGGTTGCGGACAGGTGCGTGGTCATGTTGTTCATGACGTTTGTGACCCGTCGTGGCACCCGGCATGGCACATGTACCGGACTGGATGCACAGACGTATGTGCCAAGAGGGAGCGTTCCTGTGGCCCGACGAGGACGTGGTTCCTCTGAGTGGGGGTGTATGTGATAGCCTGGCTTAATAGAGATGATAGACTACTCATATCAATAAGGAATTCCTTCTTTCTGGGAGCCCATTCGGACAGAACTCCAAAGTTAAGCATGCTCATCTTGGAGTAGTTTCAGGATGGGTGACCGACCGGGAAGTTGCTTCCGGGTGCGCACGAGTGAGGACAAAGTGTGCAGAAAAGACTAGTATTGAACTATGGGGCCAATCTAGATCTCGCCAGGAGTAACAACCACTGGCGGGTGTGTACGGGGCGTTACACGCACCCAACTAGTTTTTGGACATGTTTAGGTCTGTTGGCATTGCCAATTGTGACAGGGCTCGGATTTTGGCTGGGTTCGCTTCGATTCCTCTACGGAAAACAATGAACCCGATCAGTTTCCCGACTGGAATGCCGAAGACACATTTTTTCGGATTGAGCCGTATGTCATATGTTCGAACATTGTCAAATGTGAGGCGTAGGTTGTCGACCAGTGATTCGACGTGTTTAGTTTTGATGACCACGTCATCCACATATGCCTCCACTGTTTTGCCGATTTGTTTTTCTAGACATGTTTGAATCATGTGTTGGTATGTGGTGCCAGCATTTTTGAGCCCGAAGGGCATAGTGTTGAAGCAAAAAAAGCCCATACGGGGTAATAAATGCCGTTGCGGCATGGTCAAATTCCTTCATCTTAATCTGATAGTATCTGGAGTAGGCGTCGAGGAAACACGATGAATCGTGTCATGCAGTTGCGTCAATGATTTGGTCAATGCGGAGTAGCGGGAAGGGGTCCTTAGGGCAAGCCTTATTGAGGTCTTTGAAATCGACACAAAGGCGCCAGGATTTATCCTTCTTCGGCACCATGACCAGGTTCGCTAGCCAGTTCGGGTGCTTGATCTCTCTGATAAATCCGGCCTCAAGTAGTTTGGCTAGCTCCTCCCCCATAGCTTGTCGTTTGGGTTTGAAAAATCGCCGCAGCGCCGGCTTGACTGGTTTGAACCCCTTTATTATGTTGAGGCTATGTTCAGCCAGTCTGCGTGGGATTCCAGGCATGTCCAAAGGATGCCAGGCAAAGATGTCCCAATTTTCGTGCAGGAACGCTCGTAAGGCCGCGTTGACTATTGGATCCAGTTGTGCCCCAATGGATACTGTCTTGTTAGTATCCATCGAGTGTACTTGAAATTTGACTATTTCATCTGCTGGTTTGAAAGAGGTGGATTTGGGCCTCTTGTCGAGGATTACATCGTCTTTGTCCACTGTGGAATGCAGAGTGGTTAACTCTTCGACCGCGAGGGCCTTGGATAGTGCCTCGAGGGCCAAGGATGCGGTTTTGTTTTAGGCACGGAGTGCTATATCCGGATCACTGGTGATAGTGATTACTCTGTTGGTCCCTGTCATTTTAAACTTCATGTACCCGTAATGGGGTATGGCTTAGAAGCGTGCGAAGGCGTCCCGCCCCAAAAGGGTGTGATATCCGCTATTGAAAGGGGCCACATGGAAGAGCAACTCTTCGGACCTATAGTTATCAGGCATGCCAAATACTACATCGAGTTTGAATTTCCCCAAGCATCGTGCTTCTTGACTGGGGATAATACCTCGAAAGGTGGTACTGCTTTGCTCGACGAGACTCTTGTCCATTTGCATTTTGTCGAGCGTATCTTCGTAGATGAGGTTAAGTCCTCTATCGCAATCCATGAGCACTTTAGTGAATCGAAAGCCATCCACAATTGGGTTTAAGACCAAGGCGGCTGGTGCTTGGACTGATCGGGCCCTTGGTTCGTCGGCGGCGGAGAAAGTTATGGCCGTATCGCTCCAACGGTTCATTGTGGTTACTTGGTTGACTTCGGCGAGGTCGCTGTCACTGTCAAAACCGGCGGATCTCGGGTAGGGGGTCCCGAACTGTGCATCTAGGATCGATGGTAACAGGAGACGGGGGACACAAGGTTTACCCAGGTCTGGGCCCTCTCTATGGAGGTAATACCCTACTTCCTGCTTGATTGATCTTGATGAATATGAGTATAACAAGAGTTGATCTACCACGAGATCGTAATGGCTAAACCCTAAAAGTCTAGCCTGACTATGATTATGAAGATCTATCTATGGACCTAGCCCTCCGGTTTATATAGAAACAGGAGGGATCTAGGGTTACACAAGGTCGGTTACAGAGAAAGGAATATTCATATTTGGTCGCCAAGCTTGCCTCCCACGCCAAGGAGAGTCCCATCCGGACACGGTAGAGTCTTCGGTCTTTGTATCTTCACAACCCATCAGTCCGGCCCATATCCAATAGGTCGGATGCCCGAGGACCCCTTAGTCCAGGACTCCCTTAGTAGCCCCTTGAACCAGGCTTCAATGACGATGTGTCCGGCGCATAGATTGTCTTCGGCATTGCAAGGCGGGTTCCCCCTTTCCGAATACTCCAAGATAGTCTTTAGATAAAATGAATGTGTCCGGATTTGCAACACAAGTACCACACACGACTGCAGAGAATATAATATTTCACGAGTCCCATCTACTGACAACTTTTTGTAAGATGACAACACGTCTGCTTGGTTGTTATTTTGAACTGTTTCCTGTTCCACGTTTCGAGGCGTGGTTTTTATTGGCACGTTATGTCGAAGCAGAGATCGTGTCCCCTTATTGCGGGATCCTCATTAATACGAGCGTGGGTAACCCAACCATTCCACTGGAAAGATTCCTTGGGAATAGGCAGGTTTTTAGGCTTAGGAGGAGGCGTTTAATACCCGTTGCCTTTATAAAGGAACCAAGGGCCGTCCTTTTATGCCAAGCCTCTCCTCAACCTTTCCAACCTTGAGTTCTAGCACCCAAGGTTCGACTTTGTTGATTCAAGCTTCCCCATCATGTCCGGACCTAGCCCTCAAGACCTATGGGTGGCCTCCTCCGTCATAGAGGAGGATATTGCAAAACTTCGGGCGGCCAGATACCTGACCACGGAGATCCACCACAGGCTCCCTGCTCCAGGACAGGTTATTCTGACCCCCAGATCTGGCGAGAGGGTTGTATTCAGCTCTCACTTCCTCCGAGGGCTAGGGTTCGCTCTCCACCCCTTTGTCCGGGGGCTAATGTTTTATTACAGACTAGATTTTCAAGATCTAGCTCCGGATTCTTTCCTTCATGTCTTGACATTTATTGTCATGTGCGAAGCCTTCCTCCGAATCCCCCCACACTTCGGCTTATGGCTCAAGACCTTTGGTGTGAAGCCAAAGGTAGTCGACGGGGAACAAGTGGAGTGCGGCGGTGCTGTAGTAAGCCATGTTACCAACACTCTCTGTCCAAAAAGCTCTTTCACCGAAACTTCCAAGCAATGGCAGCGAGAGTGGTTTTACATTACTGAACCCCGTAGCACCAAGTGGGCAGCTACACCTGCGTTCTGTTCCGGCCCTCCGTTACAACTTGCATCATGGGTAAATAAGGGGACGGACTGGGGATCAGTTGATGAAGTGCGGACTCTACAGAGCCGCATCCGAACCCTCCTCTAGAGGGACATTGATCTTGTCAACGTGATTCAAGTAATGTTGATCCGCCGAATCCTGCCATGCCAGTGTAGGCCTCTCCGCATGTGGGAGTTTAATCCGGAAGGGCCACGAACCCTCCAACACTTCTTTGGCGCTACACACAAAGGGATGTGGAAGATGTTTTTTGGGAAACAAAAACATTGGCTGGACACCACTGAAGACGTTGGCCTTGACTGCAACCGTCCGGATACCCCCGGTAAGCACTTGTCTTTCGAACACTTTGTAGTTAAGTGTATCGTAATACGTTACCGAACAAACCATCTTTTTTTAGGGCTGGATAAAGAAAGCGAAACTAATTTGGTGTTCGGCCCCCCTTCCCGAAGTCTCGGCGGATCCCGTATTAACAAGGATGTTGGCCCCGGCACAATACCAGATGTCTGTGAAGGAGGACTAGACGGAGAGCGGGAGGACCAAAGATGGCCTACATCCCGAAGATATCTTAGACGCCGTGTCCGAGGAGATGAAAATCCCATCGCCCGAAGGCAAAAGTAAAGGAGAAGCCAACATTCATTCCCCCTATGGTAAGAAAAGGGGCGTCTCCGAAGACTGGGAAGAAAAGGCTCCCAAGCGAGGCAAGATGCCCCTGTCGGGCGGCTCGGGCTTGAAGGACGGCATTATCGCGCAGTCCTCCAGTGAGGGCAAGCCTAAATCGTAAGCGAACAAGGGTACTTTACACATACCCCGTTCCTCTCCTGTGACCAAGGTAGTATCTAAAATGTATGCTTTTTGCAACTCGGCGCACAATGTTTCTCAACAATCATCTTCCTCAGGAGATCTTCTCCCAGAGATGATGGAAAGCGAGACGCCTCCACTAGTCTCCTCGCCCAATAAGGCAGATGACTTTGAGGTGTCATCCCGGACGGTCTCTCCTGATCCGCAAGTGATGCAAGGGGTGACGAAAACATGAACCGAAGATGATACTTTGGTAGCCCAGGGTCCAGGGACCAACAATAAAGGCCCCGGACTGTCCAGCTTTTAGCCGGAGACAACTCTAGGGGTGAGCGAACGGATCCCTTTGAAGGGGGGCCGTGCTGCTACGTCTGCTTCTGGAGACCCAGAAACGCCGGATATATTGACGAACAGGCCGCGACAGGCGTCCGTCTCCGAAGACCATCGTACCTTGATGGGTACGATGGTTAAAAAGGTCCTATCCGCGAAAAGCGTATTGAATGAGGCCTTCACGAGCCTGATAAGGGGTTTCGAGGTTTGTGCTGTAATGCTTTCAATTGTGTTTTATTCACAAAATACTCCTATGTATAGATAGTAGCCCCTGAGACTCTGATAGGCTTCCCAAGGGAGGCAATCAGAGGATCAAAAATATTTATCCAGGAAATAATCTGACTACTTGGAACACAGGCTATTACCTCCCCTGCAACTGCCCGATCCGCAGAGGTTGCGGATCTGCAGCGAAAGATTGATGAGGCGGATGATGACATCACGCTGATCAACAGGCGTCTTGACGAGGCGCATGGTATGTTTTTGGGTCAGCCAGTATGTTTATGCATGATAACATGAGCTTGAAGCTGTAATTGTATACTGAGACATGCATAACTACAGATGGTGTTGCTGCGGTGGAGGCCCTTCGGGCTGAGCTTCTCCTTGCCAAGGAACAAACCCGGATGAGTAATTTGGCTGCCCATAAGGCGGCTGAAGATTTAAAAATCGAACAGGTTGTTTGGCGCCAGTGTGAGGAAAGAATTACTACCATGGCGCACAAGCTAGAGGATACCACCGTCCAGTGTGAATTCCTTTAGAAGGATAACAAGGACAAAGCAGCCGATCTCAACAAGGCCTTGCAAGAGGCGAAAGAAGCACGGTCTGAGTCTAGAGCGGCTCGGGAAGAGATCCGGCAAGCTGGGGAGATAGCGGCTGGTAAGCCTTTCTTATTACAGACGAAGTTCGGTGATCCGAAGTATTCCCCACTTAACCAAATGTGGAGTTCTCCGGACACCTTTTTTAACCTGCCGAAGAGTGCCTCCGATGCGTCGCAACTTTACCAAGTGCAGGAAGGGTGTGCCACGGAGAAGCTTTTTTGGTCATAGTTCGGCGCGCCAAAGCGTCAGTTGTTACTAAATGAACAAATGGCCTAGTGGGCCAAGCTCCACAGGATATCTGGTTCCGCCATGAAGGACGTCATAGTCCGGCTGTGGCCTACTAAGCCCATTCCGAATAGTTACTTCGGTTTGGTGCAGCGGCTTATGGATGCGGTGTCGCGTATCGACGCCATTAAGCGTTCAACGTGCATTGAAGGTGCATGGATGGCCTTTGCCCGCGTCAAAACATACTGGGTCAAGATGAAGGCCATTGACGTTGCATCGAGGAGTCCCCTCAAGGGTAAGAACCATCACACACCCGAACATTATTTCGAGGACGTCTTAGAGGGTGCCCGCTTGATAGAGGGTCAGTGCTCGAAAGATATGATTTTGAATGAAATGTATTAAATTGTAAGAGACAATATTGTGATAATATTATGATTTTTGCTTAAAAGCTTTTGGTTCCTCCTATTCAGCCATTTTCGCATAATCTGGAAGTTTTCCAGTCGTTGGCTTCAGCCCCCACGTGGGAAATACGGGGGTGTTCGGAAAAGAACATGATCACTCTTAACCCAACGCCTTGGTCCATGAAGGAGGTGTCAATGCGGTGAACGAGGCAGTCGGACTATAGGGCGTTAACACTTTCACTTAGCCATAGGAGTTTTATGGTGGGTCTATGATATAAACCCTGGTATGTACGCTGTCATCCCAATGTGGTGCGTTTACATGTATGACCTAAAGAAAGGTCTTCCGTGTAATACAGAGGGAATCGCAAACGATTTTGATAAGTTGTTGAGTGGTTGACTAGCTCTCGCTGCATCATGACAGCCAGTTTTCGGCTTTCTCTACTAACGTGCTCGCCTGGGTAAATCGGGGCACAGTCGCAGTAGTTCTCCCTTTACTACCTTAGCCAATAGAGTGGAACGTAAGGTAGCAAGCACAGGAGCCGGGTAACCCAACTATTGACCCAAGACATGATTAGGAGCTGATGCATATAAGGCCAAACTCGCGACGCCGAAGTATGCTATAAAGCTGTTCAGACTTATTGGCAATTTAATTTGTTCCCATATCGAGCCCCTGGCGGGGCGTGTGAAATAACACAAGGAGCAAAATACAGTTTTTTACAAAAAAGTGAATACGGGGTATAGATTATATTCACTAGAACTTGAGTGACATGCCAATCATTGTTTTGTATATAATAACGCCACGAACCTGGGTATTTGACATGCCAAGGGTCGACGACTGAGGTAGAAGGCACTTTACAGGCTCGCAAAATAGAGAGTACGGTCTAAAAAAGTTGTTTTGGACCTCCTGCCGCACGTTTGCGCTGCCTTTCCTCAATGAAGGGGCTCCTTAAATGGAGTAACTTTTGGATGAATGTACAAACCGGAACTCCGATGGAGTCGGTGCGATGACCAACCTATGAGTCACCTATGATAAAGGATAATGAAAAAAGAAAAAGTGGTCAGAAAAGAATTGAAAAAAGGAGGGTGATAGAAGTACTTGTAGGCCCATCCGTATTATGCCTCCACCGATGCCCATGGTATTTTCAGTGCATAGTTGTGTATGCGTGGTAAAGATTTCGCAGGTGTATGAGGTGGACGGCGGAGACCGAACTGCTAGTCCAGCTCCATAATTGGTCGGTCCTGCTGAATGGAGACCGGCGGCTTAATGGCCTACAAGGTATGCAGTTTAATAAGGCCGACTTGTACTTTGGCTGGAGGGAATTTAGTATGATCCTCAGTCCAGAGGGAGTATGTCTCATGCTCCTCTGTAGGAGCATGTGTCATGTATACCATGTTCACCGTTTTTACCTCAGGGGGAAATTGCTTCTGTCCCCCAGTATTTGGTTGGTGAATCTCTTCGTCATCGCTATCACTGGGCGGTCTTTTCCCCTTATGTTCGGTGTTGAGCTTGCCGACCTGTTTGATGACCCAACAGCTTCTGTTGGTGTGATTGGCTGGCTTATCGGGGTTGCCATGAATCTGGCAGGGTCAATCCAATATCTTGTCTAAGGTGGATGGCTCGTCTCTGTTTGCCTTGAATGGCCTTTTCCGTTGAGCGGGTTTGGGGCCGTTGAATCTAGGATTGACCGCTGTGTCGCGCATTCTTTCGTTATCGTTGTGATGTTTGTGTTTGCTGCGTCGAGGTTTGCCGTTGCCGTTTCGGACTTCGAAGTGCCCGGGCTATTGGCACTATTGCTTCTACGAGCAAGCCAGCTGTCTTCTCCCGCGCAAAAGCGGGTCATCAGAGCGGTAAGGGCTGACATGGATTTTGGTTTTTCTTGACCAATGTGGCGGGCAAGCCACTCATCCCATACGCTATGTTTGAAGCCTTCTAGGGCTTCCGCGTCCGGACAGTCGATGATTTGGTTATTTTTAACTAAGAAGCTAGTCCAGAGCTTCTTGGCTGATTCTCCGGGCTGTTGAACTATATGGCTTAAGTCATCGGCGTCTGGCGGCCGGACATATGTGCCTTGGAAGTTGTCGCGGAAGGTGTCTTCCAAATGCTCCCACCCGCCAATAGATTTTTTGGGCAGGCTGTTTAACTAGTGTCGAGCTGGACCTTTGAGTTTTAATGAGAGGTATTTGATGGCATGAAGGTCATCGCCGCGGGCCATATGGATATGGAGAAGGAAATCCTCAATCCATACCACGGGATCAGTTGTCCCATCATATGATTCTATATTTATGGGTTTAAACCCTTCTAGGAATTCGTGCTCCATTACTTCGTCTGTGAAGGAAAGGGGGTGTGCGGCGCCTCTATGTTGGGCTACATTGCGACGTAACTCCGATGGAGTCAGTCTGCGGTTTTCGGCCCGGGAGTGACTAGGCTTGTTACGTCCGACTAGATAGCCATCGTCGTGTGTCGAGGCACGTCCTTGCAATCCATAGATTGACCTGGTATGTCATGTCCGGTTGTCCAGGTTTTGTCGAAGGTCATATGGGTGACCTTGAGCTGTTTTGCCTCCGCCTTTATGATGAGGCGGGGCTGGCTGGTGTTCGGCTTGAGTTGCCGCTTTATCCTGACCACGTGGTGGTCGGTCAGCCGCATTGAGCGATGATGGTATGTGCTCTTGTGCCTCGTCGTCGAACTGAGGCAGTAATTTGCGCTTAGGGTAGCTTTTGGCTGGGCAATTGAGGCCGTGTTCTTCGGCTGCTAGGACATTAGTCCATCTGTCGTTGAGCAGATCTTGGTCAGCTTGAAGCTGCTGCTGCTTCTTTCTCAGGCTCCTTGCCGTGGCTATTAGTCGGCGTTTAAAGCGCCCCTGCTCCAGAGGTTCCTCAGGCACGATGAAATCCTCGCTGCCAAGGCTCGCCTCATCCTCGGAAAGCGGAAGATAATTATTGTCCTCCGAGTCTTCATGCGTGGCCTGTCCATCAGGGCTAACTTGCCCGTCTTCCCGTTCATTTTGTACAACAGCTGCATCGACGGGGTTTTGTTGTCTTCGGCACCTTCCGAAGTGTTATTTTCCCCTGTGCCCGTATCGCCGTCTATTCCATGCCACGAGTTAGAGCGGCGCTGCTGACACCGACGTTTTGGTTGTATCACAGGAGGTTTGTCCTCAACTAGATCTTCTTTCTCATCATCGTTAGTTCTCTTAGGTGTATCAACCATGTATACGTCGTAGGAAGAGGTGGCTGTCTAGTGTTCGGTAAACGGCGGGTCTTGGCCCGGTTCCTCATCGGCATCGTCGTCCATACTGTCGATGTCTTCGGAGCCGTAGTCGAGCGTTCTGGTTAAGTCTTCGACAGTGTGTATGAAGTGGGCGGTGGGTGGGAAGCAAAATTATCCGTTATCAATCTCCAGTTCAAACCGGATACAGTTTGGTTGTGAGCCCCCCGCTAAGGATAGTGCTCTTAACGAGTTTAGCACGTCGCCCAGAGGCGAATGCCGAAAGATGTCTGCGGCGCTAAATTCGGCGATTGATGACCGATCATGCTCGATATGCGCGGACGCGCATAGTTCAGAACCTGTAGCCTGAGACAGGTCCGTAGTTCCGGTGACATAGATGTCACTTGAAGTTAAGTCTATGTTCGGCTCCAACGCCGTTGAGTCCACGGCTTCTGCGGTGGGGTTGAGCTTCCCATCTTCGGATGACGTGATCTGCTCCGGATCTATGGCTAGAGCAGCTATAGGTACTATCTCCTGCGTATGGACCGATGACAGATTTAGGCCGTGTTCATCGTGGTGGCAGGGAGCGGCTGCCGTGGTATCGAATCCGTCGAAGATCAAGTCTCCATGGATATCTGCGACATAGTTCAAGCTTCCGAATCTGACTTGCTGGCCAGGGGCGTAGCTTTCGATCTGGTCCAGATGGCCAAGCGAGTTGGCCCGCAGTGCGAAGCCACCGAACACGAAGATCTATCTAGGGAGGAAGACTTCCCCTTGGATAGCATCGTTGTAGATGATTGAAGGAGCCATCGAACCTTTTGGGGACGACACAGTGGAACTCTCAAAGAAAGCACCAATGTCGGTGTCAAAACCGGCGGATCTCGGGTATGGGGTCTCGAACTGTGCGTCTAGGATCAATGGTAACAGGAGACGGGGGACACAAGGTTTACCCAGGTTCGGGCCCTCTCTATGGAGGTAATACCCTACTTCCTGCTTGATTGATCTTGATGAATATGAGTATTACAAGAGTTGATCTACCACGAGATCGTAATGGCTAAACCCTAAAAGTCTATCCTGACTATGATTATGAGGATCTATCTATGGACCTAGTCCTCCGGTTTATATAGACACAGGAGGGATCTAGGGTTGCACAAGGTCGGTTACAGATAAAGGAATATTCATATTTGGTCGCCAAGCTTGCCTTCCACGCTAAGGAGAGTCCCATCCGGACACGGGTAGAGTCTTCGGTCTTTGTATCTTCACGACCCATCAGTCCGGCCCATATCCAATAGGTCGGACGCCCGAGGACCCCTTAGTCCAGGACTCCCTCAGTCGTGGAGCGCCCATTTGCATCGATTATTTGAAGTAAAGGTCTCAAAGATCGTAAAGACGTTGAAATCGTCATCCTCCAAGGAATGCCTCTCTGGAGTAGTACCGGTGAGGATAGCCTCACCGCTCTTAGCCACATGCCGGAGTACCCAACATGTCCGAAGGCTATGCGTTGGTTCAGTGCTCGGCGTCATATGTATCTGATAGGGCTTATCGAGCAGTTCGTTGAGGATGGTTCTATGTCCCGCGAAGGGCTTGTTTTTCTTGTCAATTGGTGTTTATGGTTGGATGCTTTGTAAGGGTGCATCCGTTTTGCCCGTATGGTGGGTTGCTTAAAGGCAGGGGGTTCCCACCGGGCTGTCTGGGCTTTCCAGGCGCTTTCCATGGCGCAGTACTTATGTACTATGTGTGCCAAATTTTTAAAGTGTTGTATGCGATGGCAGTTGAGGGCATTGAGAATTCCCTCATCCGTATAGTTGCGGCAAAAAACTGAAACCACATCATCATCGCAACAATCTTTAATCTTCTTTTTAACAAGGAGGAATCTGGACCAGAAGTGATGGACTATTTCCTGAGGTTGCTGTCGTACATACATTAGGTCACAGATGTCTGGAGGGCCTGAATTGCTTGGGAAATATTGATAGTGGTGGGTGAGCGGGCTAAAATTTGAACCCTGACCCATGATTGAATCCGGATTTTGAAGAATCTTTGAGGCACTAGTTCAGGATCGGGACGGTCCTGGTGACTTCCGGGTTCAATGCCTGATCCTATGTTCAGAGGACATGAAGTCTCTTCCCGAGGATGGGTATCTGGCTCGCAGGGCTCGGAAATCTGAACATAGCTGGTTCTTAACTTAGGGGAAGAAGTGCTCTCGGCTCGTTCCTCCACGACCACTACCAAGTGGGTGATCGGTGGGGAATTGATCTCCCTGATCGGGTTTAAGCCCAATCCGATCATAGTCTGTTGCCCAGCGCAGTGATGTGATCTAGCAGCTCGTTCAAAGATGAGATATCTATCGGATCCATCTTTTCGGAGTGTTCGAGGCTGATGCAAAGATGATGTTTGGCGATCGTGGGGGCCGCCGTTGGCTTAACGGTTGGGCAAGTGCCCATGGTAAAACCGCCGAGATGGAGGACCTGACCTGGAGCTAGGGTCCTTCCAGAAGTGATATTATCATTGATGACAAGGCGAGCCATCGATCCTTCTATCGACAACACAACGGAACTCTCAATGAAAGCACCAATGTTGGTGTTAAAACCGGCCGATCTCAGGTAGGGGGTACCGAACTATGCGTCTGAGGAACGAAGGTAACAAGGGACAAGGGGAACACAATGTTTACCCAGGTTTGGACCCTCTTAATGGAGGTAAAACCCTACGTCCTGCTTGATTGTATTTGATAAGTATAGGGGTTACAAGAGTTGACCTACCTCGAGATCATAATGGCTAAAACCCTAGCTGTCTAGCCTCTATGAATTCTGATAGCCTTTATGGACTAAACCCTTCGGTTTATATACACATCGGAGGGGCCTAGGGTTGTACAGAGTTGGTTTACAGAAGAAGGAAATTACATATCCGGACATCGATCTTTCCATCCACGCATAGGAGAGTCCTACCCGGACACCCGAGGACCCCCTAATCCAAGACTCCGTTAAAAGGTGACGATGGTCAAGCTCCCAGAGGCCCTGGGAGTCATGGCATCGGGGGCTAGCACCAAGGGGAGCACCAGTCCGACGATTCATAATAGAACAAGAGTCGAAATCGAGAATGACCCTAAAACCAGAGTCAACAATCCGATGACCAGAAATGAGTTGCTTCGTAAGTTGTGGAACATGAGCAACATCAAGAATATGAAAATATGATGTCCTAGGATTGCCTAGGCCATGAACCAGAAGGGAGGTACCAATAAGAACATGACCATGAGAATTGAGACGTCGAATAGAGCACATAGTAGATGCATGAGTCATATGAAAAGATGCTCCGGTATCAAGAATACGCAGAGATGTACCTTCCTGTGTAGAAAGTGGTCTCGCAATGCGAGAAGATTCAGTAGCTGAACCAACAGAATATGTCAGTGGGGAACCAGAGGACACAGCTTGTAGGCATCAAAGTCACATAATCTCCTGCGCTGCCAGGGACTCAACTAAAGGGGTCGAAGTAGATTCACCCAGCAAGGAAGAACCTAGGTGATTAGCCTGTCAGGAAGACACACAATCTATTGCTCAGTGAAGGACGCAATAGAAAATTTACGGAGATTTATTTTGGAATATGTAAAAAATACTAGAAGAAAGAAGTATTGGGGAAGAACCTCGGTGGGCCCACAAGCCAGGGAGCGTGCCCTGGTGGCTTGTGTGGTCCACAGAGGCCCACTGTTGCTCATCTCCCCCTTTCTGAAGCCATTTGCCCTAGAAAAAAATAAGATAAGATTTTTAGGACCAGCCTGCGCCGTCTCGAGGTGGAACCAAAGGCGGAGCACTTTTTGCTCTCTGGCAGAGTAATTCCGTCGGGGATATACTTCCCTCTATGAGGGGGAAATTGAAGCCATCGTCATCACCAACGCTCCTCTCATCATGGGAGGACTCGTCTTCATCAACATCTTCACCAACACCATCCCATCTCAAAACCCTAGCTCATCTCTTGTGTTCGATCTTTGTATCCAACCTTAGATTGGTACCTCAGGTGCTAGTAGTGTTGATTACATCTTGAAGTTGATGCTAGTTGGTTTACTTGGTGGAAGATTATATGTTCAGATTGTTGAACACATATTTATACCGGAAAAGGCTTTCTCCCCACTTTATATATAAAGCAAACCGCCAAAGCTAACAAGTTCAACACAAAGATCCACACCACATGACACATGGTAGCACATGATCCAAGTACAAAGGTTAATGTTGAGGGCACAACTCAACAAGCCCTAAAAGATAAAAACAACAAACAACGGCCGCGACATGCAAAACACAACCATGGTTGCGGGAGAGTCCCGGGGACTAATCTGGCTCGGGTGGGGGGGAGCGGAGGAGCCAAGCGGAGCGCCAACGCCCGAAGATAAACGATGAGGATGCCGATGGCGTCCCAGTCCGTCACATGGCTAAGCGGGCACCAGAGCTAAAACTAGACACACATTTTGTAGATAGCGTCAGAAGGCTACCGAAGCAGAGTAGGTTGAATCACTAGCCTATTATGAATCATTCACAGAGTCCACGCAAGTACACCAATACCTAGCCACCTAATGCGGCGAAGCCTCAACACAGAGGCCTGAAGTTCCTCGGATAGGTCGGGGAAGTTGGTGTTACACTAAGACCCCCCCAACCTCTCAGAAATAGGTCCATAGGAACTGTGTAGTAATGTGATTGTGGCTAGAACTACGTCGGTATTTCCCCAAAGAGGAAGGGATGATGCAACACAACAACGGTAGGTATTTCCCTCAGTGATGAGATCAAGGTTATCGAACTAGTAGGAGAATCACGCAACACTACGTAAACGGTACCTACACAAAAAGAACAAATACTTGCAACCCAATGTGTTAAAGGGGTTGTCAATCCCTTTTGGGTAACGATGCCCGAAATTGTCGAGTTGACGGGATTAAAATATGATAGATTGGATAAATAGATCTCAAATAAACGCAAAATAAAATAAAGTGCAACAAGGTATTTTTGGGTTATTGGATTAATAGGCCTGAAAATAAAAGTGAATAAAAATAGATCTCGAAGGCAAATATGATAAAGAAGAGACCCGGGGCCGTAGATTTCACTAGTGGTTTCTCTCAAGAAAATAGCACACGGTGGGTAAACAAATTAATGTTGGGCTATTGATAGAACTTCAAATAATCATGATGATATCCAGGCAATGATCATTACATAGGCATCACGTCCAAGATTAGTAGACCGACTCCTGCCTGCATCTACCACTATTACTCCACAAATCGACCGCTATCTAGTATGCATCTAGTGTATTAAGTTCATGGAGAAATGAAGTAATGCAATAAGAATGACGACATGATGTAGGCAAGATCTATTTATGTAGAAATATACCCCATCTTGTTATCCTTAATGGCAACAATACATACGTGTCGTTTCCCCTTCTGTCACTGGGATCAAGCACCGTAAGATCAAATCCATCACAAAGCACCTCTTCCTATGTCAAGAAAAATCGATCTAGTCGGCCTAACTAAACCAAAGACTCGAAGGAGAAATACGAGGCTATAAGTAATCATGCATATAAGAGATCAAAGAAACTCAAATATCTTTCATGGATAAAAACATAGATCTAATCATAAACTCAAAGTTCAGCGGATCCCGACAAACACACCACAAAAAGAGTTACATCAAATAGATATCAAAGATACCATTGTATTGAGAATCAAAAGAGAGAGAGGAAGCCATCTAGCTACTAACTACGGACCCGTAGGTCTACAATGAACTACTCACGTATCATCGGAGAGGCACCAATGAGGATGATGAACCCCTCTGTGATGTATTTATATTGGATCTGGTGGTTCTGGAACTTGCGGCCGCTGGAATTGATTTTCGTTGACTCCCATAGGGTTTCTGGAATATTAGGGTATTTATAGAGCAAAGAGGCAGTGCGGGAGGCCACCGAGGAGGGCACAACCCACCTGGACACGCCTGGGGCCCCCAGGCGTGCCTTGGTGGGTTGTGCTCCCCTCGGAGCCCCCCTTTGGTACTTCTTTGTTCCAACAGGTGTCTTCTGGTCCAGAAAAATCTCCAAAAAGTTTCGCTGTGTTTGGACTCCGTTTAGTATTGATACGTCTCCAATGTGTCTATGATTTTTTTATTGTTCCATGCTATTATATTATCTGTTTTGGATGTTTTATATGCATTAATATGCTATTTTATATTATTTTTGGGACCAACTTATTAACCTAGAGCCGAGTGCCAGCTTCTGTTTTTTCCTTGTTTTTGAGTTTCGCAGAAAAGGAATACCAAACGGAGTCAAAACGGAATAAAACCTTCGGGATGATTTTTCTTGGACTCGAAGACACCCAGGAGACTTGGAGTGCAAGTCAGAAGAGCCACGAGGGGGCCACAAGGGTGGAGGGTGCACCCCCTACCTTGTGGGCCCCTCGTGACTCCCATGGCCTAATTCCTTCGCCTATATATTCACATATATTCCCAAACCACCAGAAACATCCACGAAATCACTTTTTGTGACGCCCCAAGACCGACGCTCCAGAAGACTTCCATACTTTTCGTGATCACCGTGTGTTTCACTTGTGCTTTCTCTGTTTACTTATTTTGCATCGCATCATGCCATCATGTCTTTTAATTTTTAGAACTTCAACTAAATAAATTGCATATATCTTTTGACCTATTTAATCGAGGGAATTCACATGGTGATTTCTCTTTATAACATATCCCCCTAATAATTATGGAGCTATTATAAATATTCCATTAGTTTGGAACTAACTAGAACACACTTGCAAAATAATTCCCATGCCTATTACACTTCGAGTTTGACCTTCAAATCTTGTTCACAATTCTTATCACTTTTATCGAGGTTCCTCCAAAAATCCTCATCATTTTTGGGCTCTTCTGAATTTTGTCCTAGTTCAAACCATTTGAATTTAAATTCAAATGGATTTGAATTTAAATCTTTCAATTAGGCAACTTGTATTTTTCTTGGGTCAAGCTCCTTTTTATGAGTCCAAGAAAATTGGCGTCCTGCTCAAATTCTTCTCCTATCTCTCTCTCTACATTTCTTAACTCTCCGTTTAATGGTTAAACAGGGAAATTAGACTTAGGGAGAGAGAGATTCCAGCGCAGCCCAACTCCTCTGGCCTTTTTTCATCTCCACCAAAAGGCCCCTGGCCCCTGGCCATTTGCCTCCCTACTGGGCTGGCCTCTAAGGCCCACCTAATCCTAACCCTAACCCTCTCCCCTGCCCGATCCCCATCTCTCCCTCTCCCTCATCTCCACCCCACCGCCAGAGAGCCCCACGATCAATCCCCATCTCCCTCCAGCGCCGCCACCCCTCTTCCCGATTCCCACGCCCTCGCTCCTCCCTCCTCTCGCAAGGGCGCACATAGGTCCAAGAGCCTGAGCGCTCGCCCGATCCATGACCTTGCCTCCTCCTCGTTGCCCTTGGTGCCGCGCCACCGGACCTCCCCGCCGCCCTCGTCGATGACCAGTGCTGCCCCGGCAGCCTCCTCTCCCCCGCATCGCCATCGCCTTCCTCCGCCGCTGCGCCATCTCACCGTCCGGGCGTCGCGTTGTCATCTACCAGCGACCTCGCCTCCACCTTATTGCCCCTCCTTCTCCTGCTTGCCTTCCAGGTCACCGCCATGCATGTTTTGCCTCCTCTGGACGAAGCCCCGACGTCATGACCGGGCCCGACCTGCTCCAAGCTCCGACGACCTCGACTTCCAGCTCGCATCCTCAAGCCTCGCCTACATCCCCATTACTCCTCCTCATGCCTCGTTCTGGCATCATCCGCGACGTCCGACGACCATAGGCGCCAACCTCCGCCACCCCCCTAGTCAAGTCGATGCCAGGTCCGACCCCAAGGTCTCCCCTGCCGTTGTCATCAGCCGCAGATGGCAAGTCCAACAGACCCGTGCCTGCCATGGACCTCCTCGCGCCCCTGCTTCCTCTCCGACGGCCGTGGCTGCAACCACCTTTGCGGCCAAGACCACTGAGGGAGTCCTAGACTAAGGGGTCCTCGGGCACCTGACCTATTATCCATGGGCCGGACTGATGGGCTGTGAAGACATGAAGGCCGAAGACTGTACCTGTGTCCGGATTGGACTCTCCTTGACGTGGAAGACAAGCTTGGCAACCGACTATGAAGATTCCTTATGTAACCGACTCTATGTAACCCTAGATCCCCCGGTGTTTATATAAATCGGAGGGGTTAGTCCGGAAAGGACAGATATTCATTACCATAGTCATACATGTTAGACTTCTAGGGTTTAGCCATTACGATCTCGTGGTAGATCAACTCTTGTAACACCCATATTCATCTAGATCAATCAAGCAGGACGTAGGGTAGTACATCCATAGAGAGGGCCCTAACCTGGGTAAACATCGTGTCCCCTGTCTCCTATTACCATCGATCCTAGACGCACAGTTCGGGACCCCCTACCCAAGATCTGCCGGTTTTGACACCGACATTGGTGCTTTTATTGAGAGTTCCACTGTGCTGTCGACAAAAGGCTCGATGGCTCGCCTTGTCCTTAAAGACAACATCACCTCCGGGCGAGCTCTGGCCCCGGGCCAGACCCTCCGGTTGGGCGGCTTTACTATGATCACCCGTTTGGCCATTGAGCCGATGATGACCTCTCGGGCCATCGAAAACCCCCTTTGCATCAACTCCGAGCACTCCAAGCAGATGGATCCGACAGAGTTTTCGTCTTTGAACAAACTCCTAGATCGCCTCGCCGCTTTGGGAATAGCCATAGACTACGATTGGATCGGACCTAAAACCGATCAAGGAGAAATCGAGACCCTACCGATCACCCACCAGATCCCGGTAGTCGTGGAGCAGGACAGCGAGTCTTCTTATATACCGAAGACGGATTATATTCGGATCGCCGATCAGGAAGAGCCGGATACCCACCCGCGAAAGTATGCGACCAGCCCTCCGAACATAGCATCGGACGGCAGTCCTAAACAATCAGAAGATATTACGGAACCCGGACTGTTAAGCCCAGAAGGTCGTCAGACTCCGGATAATCGATCAGGTCGGGGTTCAGATTTAATTCCACCCACCCACCCAGATATAGACGCTCTCATGAGCATAAAACAGCAGTCTCGGGAAATGGTCCATCACTTCTGGGCCAGATGCCTCCTTGTCAAGAACAAGGTAAAATATTGCCGTGACGAGGAAGCAATATCAGCGTTCTACAACAATTGCGCGGACGAAGGAATCCTCAACGCCATTAATCGCCGCCGCATACTAAAATTCACTGACTTAGCAACCATCGTACAAAAGTACAGCGCGATGGAGAGCACCTGGAAAACTCAGGAAGCTCGCTGGGAACCGTCAGTCCCAACTCAACTCCCCCTACAGGCGAAAAGGGCGCACCCTCGCGGCACGCCCAGTCCAACAGTCAAGAAACACAAAACCGCTATGCGGCATGACACCGTTTTGGTGGGGTGGTTCGATGGCCCATGCAAAATACATACAACACCAAATACCGTGGCAACCCATAGCCTTAGAGCATGCTGGATACTACGACAGGTAGCCAAGAGCGGCGAGGACATCCTTATCAAGGACGACCCAGAACGGCATCCCCCAGGGGACGATAACTCAAGAGTATTGACGGTCTTTGAGACATTCGCTTCAAACAACATGTGCAAAAGAGCGCTTCGCGAGCTCGCCGAAGTCTGCCAAATTGCTGCGATAAACCCCAGGAACGACACGGCTATAGCATTCAACGCTGGTGAAGAACCAAAGTACAAAACAGTACGAGCGCCAGCTGCGTTAGTCCTCAGTCCCATCGTGGACAGGTTTCGACTTACCAAGGTCCTCATGGACGGCGGCAGCGGACTAAACCTCATTTATGAGGACACACTCCATAAAATGGAAATAGACAGGAGCCGCATCGTGCAAAGTAACACAACCTTCTGAGGAATTATTCCCAGCCGGGAGGCGCGGTACGCAGGCAAAATCACACTTGACATAGTATTCGGCACACCGGAAAACTATCGGTCCGAAGAAATAACTTTCTAAGTGGCCCCTTTCAGGAGCAGATATCACGCCCTATTGGGGCGGGATGCTTTTACACACTTTCAGGCCATACCCCATTACGGGTATATGAAGCTCAAAATGCCCGGACCAACCGGTATAACCACTCTCGTCAGTGATCCGGACATAGCACTCCACGCTGAAAACAAAACCGCATCCCTGGCCCTGGAAGAGCTATCCGAAGCCCTCATGGCCGACAAATTAACCGCACTACGCTCCAAGGTGGACAGGGAGGACGTGATCCTCAACAAACGCCCTAAATCCACATCCTTCAAACTAGCAGAAGAAATGGACAAATTCCAGGTCCACCCAACGGACCCCGAGAAGACAGCATCTATCGGAGCTCAACTGAACCCAACAGTTGACACCTCACTACGAGAATTCCTGCGCGAAAACTGGGACATATTCGCCTGACACCCTTCAGATATGCCAGGGATCCCATGCGAGCTGGCTGAACATAGCCTCAATATATTAAAGGGGTTTAAACCGGTGAAGCAATCACTGTGGTGCTTTTCCGAACCCAGGTGACAAGCCATGAGGGAGGAGCTGGCCAAACTCATCGAGGCCAGATTCATTAGAGAAATCAAACACCCGGACTGGCTGGCAAACCTAGTGATGGTACCAAAGAAGGACAAATCCTGGCGCCTGTGTGTCGATTTTAAAGACCTCAACAAGGCTTGCCCTAAGGATCCCTTCCCCCTCCCCCGCATTGATCAAATCATCGACGCCACCGCAGGACACGACTCACTGTGTTTCCTCGATGCATATTCCGGATACCATCAAATCAAAATGAAGCAGAGAAGTACGGGCCAAGACTTAAAATGTTGGCGAACTCGTTCTACGCCTGCCGGAGAAGAAACAGGACAAACTCAAGCCCAAATGGGAGGGTCCCTTCATAATTGACGAAGTTCTCACCGGAGGAGCGTACTGTCTTCGCAATGCATCAGACAATCACCTCGAGCCGAACCCCTGGAACGCGGCCAGACTCCAGAGATTCTATGCCTAGCGCCAAACCCCTTGTTCGTCTCCTCCTCCCCTGTAGTTTCCATTATTTTTTCTCTCTTTTACAATTATTTTCTTCTTTCTTGTTTTAACGCTTTGGTACGGCAAGACCGCACACCATCGACACATACGTCTCTAAATATGTATGTCACTTGTACCTGGGGGCTTCTCAGACAGAAGTTCTTGTCATTCTTTGAGCATTAGGCTCCTCACATATGAGTTTTTCCATATGTACCTTTTCTTTGCCACTATATGCATCGATATGACTTAAGTTTTGCCCAAGCTTGGTTGCCTGGCTCCTATGCTTATGCCCTACGTTCCCGTTAGTTCGGCTAGGATATAAAGGGAGCACCTCTGTGATTGTTACTGCCGGGCCATCCGGATGTGTACCTCAGACTGGGTGAAGCCGAAAGCTAGCGTTCTTAAGGGAATATTTGGTCGGTGAATTAAAGATGTTTTCTAAACTCACTCCATTATGCACCCCCAGAAGTTATACAAACTATGGTGCTTGTATCACAATTCGGACATGTACATTAAATGCATGCACACCCAGGGAAAGGAACCCTTAACGGAACTATTCTCTCTAGAAGATGTTTCTTACGATATCAATGTAATATAACATAGCTAGCCGGATACAACTTGTCTGTTCAAGCAACTATGACCCCTACGCCTAGTTTTCCAGGCATGCCCGGCCTATTCGGCCACGACGGTATTCGGAAACACTCTGCACCTTTGGGTCCGGAGGTTGAAGCGAAAAGGTCTGCCATGACAAATGATATACAATTCAGCTAGATGAGGAAAGTACTCAGTCACTTGGACTCGAACACCTCTTCCTCTATACCTTCCAACAGGCAGTCTAACTTACAATCCTATTGGGAATATTTGGCGGCCACCTCTACTTGGTCATATACTATACTAACGGGAATTTCTTCCCCATTCGGCCCTACCAGTCCGACACAAGCCATGTGATTAGGATCCAGCTTGGTATATCACGTCTTCACCATGGCCCAGGCCTCTCGTGCACCCTCTCGGCAGGCAAATATCTTCCACAGCCGGAAACTCCGTCGCGCTCCCTTGAACAGCTCTACCAGCTTCTCCATGCTTCCTGGAGGGGATTCGGATGGCCATAAAGCCTTGGCTACAATCCGCATAACCTGCCGAGCTTGCTCGTGCAACTGAGACAGCCCTTGCAGAAGATCATTTGATGATCCAGACACCTCCGCTTTGGGGTGGTTCGTTAATACACACGCAATTACACCTATATCAGCTACCGTTACCTCCAAACTGCTATAAGATAAAAGCGGACACGTACTGAATATGCCGCCTCGCAGCTTCTTGTTCTCCTTCACAGAGTCGGCTAGCTGCGCTCGCACATATTTTAGTTCTTTGCCTAGTTTGATGTTGGAATCCTGGAGTTTCTTTTTCTCTTCAATGACTTTTGTCAATACACGCTCGCCCGCTGCTAGTAGCTTTTTAGCCCCGTGTTCTTCGCTTCGAGCAGCATCCAGCTGCTCTCGTACTTGGTCTAACCACCCAACACAAATATTAGAACCCAGATTCACACTGTCGGTGTATCATTATGAATTTTTGATAGAGGAAAATATTTCCGGGAGATGCCTTGTATTTCTCCAGTTCGCCATTGGCAGCAAGCAGCTGGCGCTGACACTTTTCTAGTTCCTGAGCTAGCTGGGTATTCCTCTCCATAAGCACCTGGTTGTACATTGATCCTTAAATCAGTTGTTTCAACTCCTTTAAGTCTCGGGGGCTACTGGCATATGGTTATCATAGTCAGACAAATCGAATTTACCTGCACATCTTTCAAATGTTGCTTTGTGGCCCTGTTAATCCCATCTCAAGCAGCCCGGATGTTGCATCGACTGAGTGGAAGGCATTAAACGACTCTTCTGAAAAGCCAGGGTCTTGTAAAATGGCCCAGCGGCGCCGATGATTCATGGCACTCTCCACTTTCGAGTTGGTGACGGATACATCATCCGAATCCTCGGCTGGAGGACAGTCCGGCGTCGCCCCTGCATTAGCCCCCGTCTGCATGGCAGGATTTGAATCCTGGCTGCGGGAAGTACGGCCGCTCGAACCTCCGGATATAGTCCGGCGCACCTTCCTCCTGACACATGGAAAACGGGAAGGTCACGATTGGACGTGACTGCTCAGGTGCGGGTTGGCGAATTCATACCTGTTCGACAAAGGCATGGCCGTGTCTTCGTTTGCTTTCCTCTTGGAAGGCTTGCCTGGCGCGGGACCCAATCTCTTCAAAATCGCCGAGCGTCTCCCCTGTGAAGCACGATACAGTGCGGTGGGTGAGGCAGAATAAGTGCACTCTTTTAGAGAAGGTGTTTCTTAATTATTTACATGTGAGGCAGGAAGAAGGCCAGGATAGTCGGCGGTGATGGCCACTTCTGTGCCGTCATAGCTTGTCTGGTAAAACACTCCCCCCGCAAGCACCACAAATATATCCAGATCCTCTTCAAACCCATGATCTAGCTCCCGGTTGTGGATCTCCGGCTGTGGGGCAGGACTATGAAGTCCTTCGGTGACCTTCCGCCAGTGCTGTCATAAACAGACTTGAAATTTATCAAAAGTAATCCAGAAGGGGAATGAGCGGAATAGAGGGGTCGAAGCTTACCCAACTGGGAGGGTCATACATAGAATATACATCTCTGTGCTTAATGCGAAGAAACTCCTCTTCCTCCCCTTAAATAGCTCAACCAATATTTTGGCCAGAGCAGCGGGGGTATCCGGACCCTTTGGGCCATAGCGGGAGGCGTCATCCTCTCCATTACAGTGCCACATGGGCAGCCCTCTGTATTGTAGCGACTGAACCCCATGCACTATGGAGATCGCCATTACCTCAATTATTGTGAGTCCGGACTGAGCAAGCGTCTTTATCTTGCTTATAAGCTGGCAAACTTCTGCGTTGTCATCCTCTTCAAGACTCCAAGGACGCCAACCGTGGCGTTTCTTTAGTGGAACACTCACAAATTCAGGAAGACCCTTTCGAACTGGGTTGGGAAGCGCGACGTCCTCAATATAGAACCATTCGGAAGGCCATTCTTCAGACGCCTTCCTTGGTGTGCCGGACAGATATCCAGTATCAGCGATACGCCATACTTCGGCTCCGCCCACTTCAAATATTGACCCCTCGTGATTACGCGGGACAAGACAAAACAACTTCCTCCACATCTCGAAATGAGCCTCGATACCCAGGAATAGTTCACATAACGCGACATAACCCGCAATGTGTAGAATGGAAGCAGGGGTGAAGTTGTGCAGCTGGAGGCCATAGTATTCCAGAAGCCCTCAGAGGAACGGATGAATGGGAAATCCAACGCCCCTTAGCAGGTAGGGGATGAAACATACTCGCTCTCCCCCGGATGGATTGGGGAAGTCCTCTGCCTGAATCTCACCGTTGAAGGAATCTAGCCCCGCTCGAACAGGAACTAGATCTGTAGGGGGAAGAAATCACTGCGTCTGCAGCTTCATCAATTGACTGTGGGACACTGAACACCTCTCCCACTGGCCTTTCACTGGGCCGAAACGGGTGGAGGAGCTGGGGGCGCTAGCCATGCTGGAATGGTTTCTCCTAAGCAGTTTTCGGGGATTTCCTCTGCGTGGTGCCGAATGGATCTAGGATCCAATATCTTTAAAAGGTGCTCTTCCTTGCATGGACGGGGTGTTATCTGCAAAAATACCCTAACCTTCCACCTTCGCTTGACACGTGGGAGGCGAAGTTATTTAACGTGCAGAAGCCGAGGGGAGCAACATTGAACCGATGGCCGAATACATCACCTGAAGATCATTAAAGGAGGAACCTGCCTTGCAATGCCGAAGACAATTTGTGTCCTGAACACCTTCTATTAAAGACTTGTTCGGGGGCTACTGAGGGAGTCCTGGACTAAGGGGTCCTTGGGCGTCCGGCCTGTTATCCATGGGCCGGACTGATGGGCTGTGAAGACATGAATGCCGAAGACTATACCTGTGTCCGGATTGGACTCTCCTTGGTGTGGAAGGCAAGCTTGGCAACCGACTATGAAGATTCCTTCTTATGTAACTGACTCTATGTAACCCTAGATTCCCCCCCCCCCAGTGTCTATATAAACCGGAGGGGTTAGTCTGGAAAGGACGGATATTCATTACTATAGTCATACATGTTAGACTTCTAGGGTTTAGCCATTACGATCTCTTGGTAGATCAACTCTTGTAACACCCATATTCATCAAGATCAATCAAGCAGGACGTAGGGTATTACCTCCATAGAAAGGGCCCGAACCTGGGTAAACATCGTGTCCCCCGTCTCTTGTTACCATTGATCCTAGACGCACAGTTCGGGACCCCCTACCCAAGATCCGCCGGTTTTGACACCGACAACCACCAAATCCAAGTACGTGAGACCGCCTGCGTGGGTTCCTTTCCCCAAGTACCATGACCGACAAAGACCAAGACCGAGACCTCCTCGAACAGGAGTAATTTTGGGTTGCCAGGTACCCCTTCGGATTCGTCAAGACCCTCTTGTATGACTACACCCGGTGATGCGTCTAGTACCTCTACCGATGTCCCAAACACTACGACTACATGTACCGCTACCGTCGCAAGAATCGAGACCGACAAGTCAAAAGACGCAAAGTACCACTCCAAACCATGTACGACTACCATCGCCGAAGACCCGTGTAACGCAAGCGTCAAGTTCAATCTACCGTCGCGTGAACCACTACTTCCACGACGGCCGTGAACAGCTACTTCCCTCGACGAACTCAATCCGTTCCGAAAACACATGATTCGAAGGTATACCGCGAGACGACGCCCGTGAATGAATGCTTGTGTTGTATGAGATGCACCCTTTGTCTGCACCGTGCCCGAAGTATGTCTCGCTTCCATGCCGCCGACTCATGGGAACCCGGTAACCGGGATCACCCCACCATCTCTTGCGTGTTCAACACATCTGCACACTTCTCTTTTGCATCGGTATTCAATCGAGTTACCGGAACCGATATGTTGTCGTGGCATCATTTTCGGATTCTCTGCCAGGGAATCCCTTTTAATTCCGTCATGGCGACCAAATGCTTCATATCGTGTTCATGTCAACTTTTAACAAAATTGCATAAAACTTGCACATGTCATCCGCATCATGATAATAACATTTAAAATGTTTAAAATTGTTGTTTGCATTAAATTGCTAATTAACACATGGGGTGTTACTGAAATTGTTGTTTGTTGTTTTGGCCTCATTTAAACTTGCCTAAATGTGTAGTTTTCTTATGCTTATCCTCTTGCCATGTTAAGAATATTTAATTGTTGGGTACTTAAACGGGAGAGAACTAAATAAATGCATGTGGTGTTTCGTCGATATGCAACTCGTCGCAGATTGAGCTCCACTTAATTTGTAGTATTGTTTGTTGCACTTTGCCGTGCCATGCATATTTAAATAGGACATGCATCATCCTTGGTTGTGCATCATGCCATGTTTATGCTTGGTTGTTTACCATGTTGCTTGCTTCTTTCCGGTTTGCTTCTCTCGTTAGCTTTGGTTTCATTCCAGAGTTGTGAGGATTCGTTCGACTACATCCGTTTGTCTTCTTCATGGACTCGTTCTTCTTCCTTGCGGGATCTCAGGCAAGATGACCATACCCTCGATATCACTTCTATCTTTGCTTGATAGTTGTTCGCTCTACCGCTATGTCGCCCTACCTACCACTTGTTATATCATGCCTCCCATATTGCCATGTCAAGCCTCTAACCCACCTTCCTAGCAAACCGTTGTTTGGCTAAGTTACCGCTTTTGCTCAGCCCCTCTTATAGCGTTGTTAGTTGCAGGTGGAAGTTTAAGTTTGTTCCATGCTGTAACATGGTTATGTTGGGATATCACAATATCTCTTATCTTAATTGATGCATCTATATAGTTGGTAAAGGGTGGAAGGCTCGGCCTTATGCCTGGTGTTTTGTTCCACTCTTGTCGCCTTTGTTTCCGTCATACTGGTGTTATGTTCCTTCATTTTGTGTTCCTTATGCGGTTGAGGTTATGGGACCCCCTTGACAGTTTGCTTTGAATAAAACTCATCCAGCAAGGCCCAACCTTAGTTTTACATTTGCCTAACAACCTATTACTTTCCCTTGGGGTTGCAAACCCGAGGGGCATCTTTATTTTAACCCCCCCAGCCAGTGCTCCTCTGAGTGTTGGTCCGAAACGAGTAGACCGCGGGGCCACCTCGGGGAAACTTGAGGGTTGGTTTTACTCGTAGGATGTCTCATCCGGTGTGCCCTGAGAACGAGATATCTGCATCTCCTATCGGGATTTGTCGGCACATTCAGGCGGTCTTGCTGGTCTTGTTTTACCATTGTCGAAATGTCTTGTAACCGGATTCTGAGTCTGATCGGGTTGTTCCGGGAGAAGGAATATCCTTCATTGATCGTGAGAGCTTGTGATCGGCTAAGTTGGGACACCCTTGCAGGGTATAAACTTTCGAGAGTCGTGCCCGTGGTTATGTGCCAGATGGGAATTTATTAATATCCAGTTGTAGAGAACTTGACACTTGACTTAATTAAAATGAATCAACCGCGTGTGTAGCCTTGATGGTCTCTTTTCGGCAAAGTCCGGGAAGTGAACACGGTTTGGGTTATGTTTGAACGTAAGTAGCTTCAGGATCTATTCTTGATCACTTGTAGCTTCATGACCGTTGTGTAGCTTCTCACCTTACTCTTATTTGCGTATGTTAGCCACCATATTTGCTTAGCGCTTGCTGCAGCTCCACCTCATTTCCTTATCCTACCCATCAGCTTAAATAGTCTTGATCTCGCGGGTGTGAGATTGCTGAGTCCTCGTGACACACAGATACTTCCAAAACAGTTGCAGGTGCCGATGATACCAGTGCAGGTGACGCAACCGAGCTCAAGTGGGAGTTTCACAAAGATCTTGGTCGTTGTTATGTGTCTTTTCCGAAAGATCAGTAGTGGAGCCCAGTTGGGACGATCGGGGATCTATCATTTGGGGTTGTCTTCCTTTATTTTGGTTCCGTGGTCAGACCTTGATTGTACTCTGGATGATGTATGTTTAACTTGTTATTTGTGTGAAGTGGCGATTGTAAGCCAACTCTTTATCCCTTTCTTATTCAGTACATGGGATTGTGTGAAGATTACCCCTGTTGCGACAAAACCACCATGTGGTTATGCCTCTAAGTCGTGCCTTGACACGTGGGAGATATAGTCGCATCGTGGGCATTACAAGTTGGTAATCACAGCCATCCCCGACTTAGGAGCCCCCTGCTTGATCGAACCGCTGACGTTGTTGAGTCTAGAACAAAATGTTTTGAGTCTTAAGATTATATATATCGGAGAGTAGGATTCTTTTTACTCCTCAGTCCCTTCGTCGCTCTGGTGAGGCTTCCAAACATAGAAGTTTTGACTTTCCTCTCCTCAAATTTCACGAATTTTTTTAGGATCACGCGGGTATCTTGGGATCGTTCCGATATTCTTGTGATGAGAACATTGTTCTTGGTGCCTCCTGACATTTAGGGGTTGTGTTAATGTCCCGGTGAGTTGAGCTCCGAGGTGTTGTCGTCACAATTTTATCATTGCAGTTCTAGAATACCTGAGTTCACCGACATCGAAAATCTCTTTTATGCAGTTGTTGGTGAGATAACCTCGACGCCACCCAGTACTGGGGTGGGAGTTCGGGAGTATTGCCATAACTGGTATAATGGATCCTTTTCGAAGGTCGAGGTACACAATTTTCGGAGTTTTCTTGGTTATGTGTTGATGGATGGATATAGTTGGAGTGTAGGGCTTGTTAGTTGTGTGATATATATTGTGCCTCCCTGTATCCCCAACACCAGATTGCATAACCAGAAAGTTTCGGGAGTTAATAGGTGGGAATTCAAGTATCACATAGGAATTCTTTCCAACAGACACACGATACGATATGGGATCTATCATATGTTTGTTTTCGGCTTATTCTGCAAGCCTGATCCTTTGTTTTGTTTTGAGTTGTGGTATTCAAGTTGCTTCAATGTCAAGTGTTAATCCATACCTTCCCTAAATGGTGTTCTCATATTTCTATGGGAGTGCTAATCCTTCTTGATAATCGAGATTGTCATGTTAATTCTTCTTCCAATCGGCGTGCTTCTCTTCAAGTGGATCCGATCATTTTCAACATCCGCAAGATCACCTCACAGTTTTCCCAACGTTGTTCGTTTCATCTGTCCCCAAGTTGCCTTTGTTTTTCCCGCCCTCCCACCCTTTTCTGCAAGGACTCAGATTTCCAAATCAAGTATCCATCTTATGGATGTGAAGTTTTTTCATTCCTTTCCGTCAATGTTCTTATCTGGTGATTCTCAGGATGATACTAACAGAGCTTCAAGTTCATCATTCTTCATTCCTTTTCTTCTCCGGTGGATTCAATTCAAGCTTTTGGTGTTGACCATATTCCCTTCCTCGTTTCAAGTGATTTCGTATGCCGGTGTATCTCTTAATCATTCACTCCTCGCTATTCATTTGTTCTGGAGTGCTTATGATCTCTTAGGAGATTCGTGTTTTCATTCCAAATCCATTCAAGATATCTCGAAGATTCGTGTTTCCACTCTGCATTCATTCAAGCTCTTTCAAGAATGTTATCACATTCAAGCCATTTGATTCAACCAGTGCAATCTCCCTTTCAAGTAATCATTTCAATGGTGTTTCTTTTGAGTGGGCCCATAACCCACAGGTCTTTTCCCAGGATCTTACCTGACTCTTCTATTCTTTTCAGAGTTACTCCCAAATTCTTTTCAAAGTGTGACGTAAGAATGAATTATCAACAGTCATATGTGTTTCTCCAAGATCTTTCAAATTCTTTTCATTGTTGATTCAAACTTTATTCTTCATTATACCAGAGTGTCTCGGCAATTCATGGTGGTGTTTCTCATTGTCATTCTCTGCATTTGAAGACTGAAGAAGATTTTCTCTTAAATCTTGCTCCGTTCTCTTGAAGATGTGTAGTTCAAGCTTGAGGCCATCCTCCCAAATCATTTCCAATCATGAGAATTCTTTTCATACGCATCTAAAGCATTTCATGAGTTCTTTCCATTTTATTCCTATGAAGGACATCATCTCAGAATTATTCATTCTCAGCTTTCAGCTCTCATTCTCCAAATCTTACCAGTGCATCATTCAAGTATTCTCTAATCAGCTCGTGATCTCTTCGTTCTCTTATACCAAATTCCCTCAAGTATTTTCATTAGTTTCTAATTCTTCCCGGTCTTTCTTTATCTTTTCTTTGTTCATTTTCAATTCTTATGGTGGTTCGTTCAAGAGTTCTCTTCCTTGGTTATCATATCATTCATTTGTTCTTCCCAAATCCTACCGGTGGTTCATTGAAGACCTTCTCAAGTTTACGCCCCCGTTCAAGAATTCATCCGATTAACCAGTTAACTTGCCGATTAATCCCTACTCATAGGGTCACCGAGTAGCCGATAAACTGATAAATTGTCAGACTAATTGATTAAATGGTCGATTAACTTGCCTATTAGCCTATTAATCCCCTACTCGCCATCCAACTGAGCAGTTACCAGTTAATGATTTCCTCAACAATTTTACACTATATCTCTCTTAATCCTTTCTACGAGAATAAGTAGTATGCCAAATCCGTCGCTTGTCATCAATTTAATTGATGAAGGATAAGCATAATGTAATTCTTATTATTATTTCATCCAAGTGATTAATTCCTTATTCCGGAGGTTCATCAAAATTCTTGATTTCATTTGTTCATCTTTCTTTTCCGAAGTTCGAAGTTTTCCGCATTATCGCGTCGCGAAGCTTCATCTAAATCATCGCAAGGCTTCACCTCGTGTTTTCAACTTCCCTTTCTTTTCGTTATCCTTTTATTACAGGAGTTCTTCATGGAGGCTCTACATGGTGGTTCATCAAGGATTCCTTTCATTCTTCAATTGTTCGTCAAGATTTCTCTCGAAGTTATGATCCACCAAACTATACTTAAAGTATTCTTCATCGTGCATTCCAAAGTGCAATTCTTTCTACCTTATCTTTTGAGGTAGTGCTATGTCACTCTTGACAATTTCCATTCATGTTTCGCGATTCACATGTTGTCTAGATTGAGATATTTAATCCCATCATTTTTCCTTCGTTGATGTTAGATTGGTATAGATTTCACCTAAAGCCTTCAATAAGGAATGTTGCTATTGTGGTGCTTATCAATGATCTAAGTTATCTCTCTATCATCTTGGTGGAAGAAATATTTCATCTCCTTGGTGTTATCAATTATATCATTTGTTTCCGTAGTGGCAGAATTTCACCTCAAATTTCGAGATGTTTTCCATAAGCCCACAACAAGGTTATTCTTTTCATTGTTCATTTTCCAACAAGTCCGTCCAATCCTTCTATGGAAGGATGCTTTCAAATTCATTTGAGGTAGAAGATGTTGTTTTCTTCTTCGTTACTTTCAGTATGTTCTATGTTTTGTTCTGGAGGCATTGTGATGTTGCACTCTTCAACCCATCATCCCTTTTTTGTCAATGATCATGTCCTTACCTTTGCTTATCCATTCAATCGGAGTGTCGTGTCCTCCATTCAAGTTCTCTCATCTTATCATGTTTTGCCCCCCTTCTCAACCGTAGTGCTGTCTGAAATCTTTCTTACCCCTTGTCCCATTCTTTCAATAGTTCCGGTGGCAATGTGTTGTTGATTTCCTCAAGTATCCTCTCATCTTTTCAAGTTCATGTTCAATTCCTTCCATTTTATAGTCGGAGTGCTGCCCAAATTATATCATTCTTATTCCTTCTCTATCTTGTTTTGACCGGAGTGGTTTCAATATCTATCTTGTCACTTAACCACTTAGTTCTCTTTGTATCCCATGTTCTTCTTATCTAACTGAGTGTT
This sequence comes from Triticum dicoccoides, assembly GCF_002162155.2. Taxonomy (NCBI): domain Eukaryota; kingdom Viridiplantae; phylum Streptophyta; class Magnoliopsida; order Poales; family Poaceae; genus Triticum; species Triticum dicoccoides. The sequence goes on along the minus strand of NC_041390.1, from coordinate 505,422,028 downwards.
CGCAATTTCGATCATCTCCGTTGTATTCTTTTCTCAAAATGTTTTACCTCTCAAGGTTCATCGGTTTCACTCGTTTGTCGAAGAAGCAACTTTGTTTTACCTCTTCCTCTCCCGCTTCTCTCCGGTGCCATCCTTAGATCTCGGGACGAGATCTGTTGTAAGTGGAGGAGTGTTGTGACGCCCCAAGACCGATGCTCCAGAAGACTTCCATACTTTTTGTGATCACCGTGTGTTTCATTTGTGCTTGCTCTGTTTATTTATTTTGCATCGCATCATGTCATCATGCCATCATGCCTTTTAATTTTTAAAAGCTCAACTAAATAAATTGCATAGATCTTTTGATCTATTTAAATTGAGGGAATTCATATGGTGACTTCTCTTCATAACATATCCTCCTAATAATTATGGAGCTATTATGAATGTTCCATTAGTTTGGAACTAACTGGAACACACTTGCAAAATAATTCCCATGTCGATTGCACTTTGAGTTTGGCCTTCAAATCTTGTCCACAATTCTTATCACTTTTATCGAGGTTCCTCCAAAAATCCTCATTATTTTTGGGCTCTTCTAAATTTTGTCCTAGTTCAAACAATTTGAATTTAAATTCAAATGGATTTGAATTTAGATCTTTCAATCAGGCAACTTGTATTTTTCTTGGGTCAAGCTCCTTTTTATGAGTCCAAGAAAATTGGCGTCCTGCTCAAATTCTTCTCCTATGTATCTCTACATTTCTTAACTCTCAGTTTAATGGTTAAACAGGGAAATTAGACTTAAGGGAGTGAGAGATTCGAGCACAGCCCGACTCCTCTGGCCTTTTTTCATCTCCACCAAAAGGCCCAAGGCCCCTGGCCATTTGCCTCCCTACTGGGCCGGCCTCTAAGGCCCACCTAATCCTAACCCTAACCCTCTCCCCTGCCCGATCCCCATCTCTCCCTCTCCCTCGTCTCCACCCCGCCCCCAGAGAGCCCCACGATCGATACCCATCTCCCTCCAGCGCCGCCACCCCTCTTCCCAATTCCCACGCCCTCGCTCCTCCCTCCTCTCGCATGGGTGCATGCAGGTCCAGGAGCATGAGCACTCGCCCGATCCATGACCTTGCATCCTCCTCGCTGCCCTTGGTGCCATGTCACCGGACCTCCCCGTCACCCTCGTCAATGACTAGTGCTGCCCTGGTAGCCTCCTCTCCCCCGCGTCGCCATCGCCTTCCTCCGACGCTGTGCCATCTCACCGTCTGGGCGTCGCGTTGTCATCTACCAGCAACCTCGCCTCCACCTTGTCGCCCCTCCTTCTCCGGCTTGCCTTCCAGGTCGCCGCCACGCATGTTTTGCCTCCTCTGGACGAAGCCCCGGCGTCATGGCTAGGCCCGACCTACTCTGAGCTACTTCCCTAGACAAATTCGATCCGCTTCAAAAACGAACGCTTTGAAGGTATACCGCGAGATGACGCCCGTGAACGAATACTTGTGTTGTATGAGATGCACCCTTTGTCTGCACCGTGTCTGAAGTGTCTCTCGCTTCCATGCCGCCAACTCGTGGAAACCCGGTAACCGGGATCACCCCACCATCTTTTGTGTGTTCCACACATTTGCACACTTCTCTTTTGCATCGGTATCCCAATTGAGTTACCGGAACCGATATGTTGCCGTGGCATCATTTTCAGATTCACCGCCAGGGAATCCCTTTTCATTCCATCATGGAGACCAAATGCTTCATATCATGGTGTTATGTTCCTTGATTTTGCGTTCCTTACGCGGTTGGGGTTATGGGACCCTCTTGACAGTTCGCTTTGAATAAAACTCCTCCAGGAAGGCCCAACCTTGGTTTTACATTTTCCTAACAACCTATAACTTTCCCTTGGGGTTGCAAACCCAAGGGTCATCTTTATTTTAACCCCCTGGTCTAGTGCTCCTCTAAGTGTTGGTCTGAAATGAGTAGACTGCGGGGCCACCTCGGGAAAACTTGAGGGTTGGTTTTACTCGTAGGATGTCTCATCTGGTGTGCCCTGCGAACGAGATATGTGCAGCTCCTATCGGGATTTGTCGGCACATTCAGGCGGTCTTGTTTGTCTTGTTTTGCCATTGTCAAAATGTCTTGTAACCGGGATTCCGAGTCTGACCGGGTTGTTTCGGGAGAAGGAATATCCTCCGTGATCGTGAGAGCTTGTGATGGGCTAAGTTGGGATACCCCTGCAGGGTATAAACTTTCGAGAACCGTGCCCGCGGTTATGTGGCAGATGGGAATTTGTTAATATCCGGTTGTAGAGAACAAGACACTTGAATTAATTAAAATGAATCAACCGCGTGTGTAGCCATGATGGTCTCTTTTCGGTGGAGTCCGGGAAGTGAACACGGTTTGGGTTATGTTTGAACGTAAGTAGCTTCAGGATCTCTTCTTGATCACTTGGAGCTTCACGATCGTTGCGTAGCTTCTCACATTACTCTTATTTGCGTATGTTAGCCATCATATTTTCTTATCACTTGCTGCAGCTCCACCTCATTTCCTTATCCTACCCATAAGCTTAAATACTCTTATTTGCGGGTGTGAGATTGCTGAGTCCTCGTGACTCATGAATACTTCCAAAACAGTTGCAGGTGCCGATGATACCAGTGCAGGTGACGCAACCGAGCTCAAGTGGGAGTTTGACGAAGATCTTGGTCGTTGTTATGTTTCTTTTTCGGATGATCAGTAGTGGAGCCCAGTTGGGACGAACGGGGATCTATCATTTGGGGTTGTCTTCCTTTATTTTGGTTCCGTAGTCGGACCTTGATTGTACTCTAGATGATGTATGTTCAACTTGTTATTTGTGTGAAGTGGCAATTGTAAGCCAACTCTTTATCCCTTTCTTATTTAGTACATGGGATTGTGTGAAGATTACCCCTGTTGCGACAAAACCACCATCCGGTAATGCCTCTAAGTCGTGCCTCGACACGTGGGAGATATAGCCGCATCGTGGGCGTTACACTTTTCCACCACCGCAACCTTCTGTTCATGTGAGATTCCATCCAGGGGCTTTTTCCAGCATCCTGCTGGAGGGGGGTTCGATCATGGAGGGCTTCTACATCAACTCTATTGCCCTTCCGATGAAGCGTGAGTAGTTTACCACAGACCTACGGGTCCATAGCTAGTAGCTAGATGGCTTCTTCTATCTCTTTGATTCTCAATACCATGTTCTCCTCGATGTTATTAGAGATCTATCGGATGTAATATTCTTTTGCGGTGTGTTTGTTTAGATCTGATGAATTGTGGATTTATGACCAGCTTATCTATGAATATTATTTGAATCTTCTCTGAATTCTTTTATGCATGATTTGATATCTTTGTAATTCTCTTCAAACTATTAGTTTGGTTTGGCCAACTAGATTGGTTTTTCTTGCAATGGGAGAAGTGCTTAGCTTTGGGTTCAATCTTGTGGTGTCCTTTCCCAGTGATAGTAGGGGCAGCAAGGCACGTATTGTATTGTTGCCATCGAGGATAAAAAGATGGGGTTTACATCATATTGCTTGAGTTTATTCCTCTACATCATGTCATCTTACTTAATGTGTTACTCTGTTCTTCATGAACTTAATACTCTAGATGCAGGCAGGAGTCGGTCGATGTGTGGAGTAATAGTAGTAGATGCGGAATCGGTTCGGTCTACTTGACACGGACGTGATACCTATATTTCATAATCATTACCTTAGATATCGTCATAACTTTCCACTTTTCTATCAATTGCTCGACAGTAATTTGTTCACCCACAGTATTATTTGCTATCTTGAGAGAAGCCTCTAGTGAAACCTATGGCCCCCGGGTCTATTTTCCATCATATAAGTTTTCGATCTTCTATTTTGCATCATATTAGTTTCCGATCTACTATTTTGCAATCTTTTACTTTCCGATCTATAAACCAAAAACCCAAAAATATTTACTTTATTGTTTGTTTAGTTTCATCTATCTCTACCAGATTTCACTTTTGCAAGTAATCGTGAAGGGATTGACAACCCCTTTATCGCGTTGGGTGCAAGTTGTTTGATTGTTTGTGCAGGTATTGGTGATTTGTGTGTTGTCTCCTACTTGATTGATACCTTGGTTCTCTAACTAAGGGAAATACTTATCTCTACTTTGCTGCATCACCCTTTCCTCTTCAAGGGAAAAAACCAACGCAAGCTCACGAAGTAGCAGGAAGAATTTCTGGCGTCGTTGCCGGGAAGATCTACGCCTAGCCAAGACATACCAAGTACACATCATAAACTCTCATCTCTTGCATTACATTATTCGCCATTTGCCTCTCATTTTCCTCTCCCCCACTTCTAAAACGATTTTCAAAAAGAGTTTCCTTTTCTTCGGCCCTCTTCCATTCGGCTGCTTCATTTGCTTTTTGTGTGCCCGTGTGTTGGTGTGTCTGCTTGCCTTTATGGCTCGACCAAAGAACGTTGATCCTCACTTTAGGAGGTTGGAAGAAATTGAAAATAATGTTAGGAGCTTCATGTCTTTGCAATTTGAGCACAATGATTTCTTTAGAAATGAGCTTAAGGAGCAGAAAAGTTTTATGGAATACATGAATAAATAGCTCGATGATATGTCTAAGGAGTTTTATGGTTTGAAATCTCAGTTTGCTCATCTTGAAAATTTAGTAGGCCAAATTTCTGAACAAGCTACCTTAGTAAATAAGATGGATGCTAAACCAGAATCTCTTAAATAATGATGAAGATCTTAAGTGATTGATGTGACTCCTACTGAATCTTTGTTTGCCAATATAAATCTTGATAAATATGGGACTGGAGATGAGTCAACTTTAGTTAAAAAGTGTCCCAATGATTCAAAGTTTTTAGATCTTGATGCAAAAATTGATAAAAGTGGGATTGGAGAGGTCAAAACTTTAAGTAGCAATGAACCCACTCTTTTGGATTTCAAGGAATTTAATTATGATAATTGCTCTTTAATATATTGTATTTCCTTGTTGCAATCCATGTTGAATTCTCCTCATGCTTATAATCAAAACAAAGCTTTTACTAAACATATCATTGACGATATGATGCAATCTTTTGAAGAAAAGGTTGATTTGGAAGTTTCTATCCCTAGAAAACTTTATTATGAGTGGGAACCTACTATTAAGATTAAGATTAAAGATTATGAGTGCAATGCTTTGTGTGAATTGGGTTCTAGTGTTTTCACGATTCCAAAAACTTTATGTGATGTGTTAGGTTTCCGTGAATTAGATGATTGTTCTTTAAATTCGCATCTTGCGGATTACACTATTAAAAAACATATGGGAAAGATTAATGATGTTCTTATTGTTGCAAATAGGAATTATGTGCCCACAGATTTCATCATTCTTGATATAGATTGCAATCCTACATGTCCTATTATTCTTGGTAGACCTTTCCTTAGAACGATTGGTGCAATTATGGATATGAAAGAAGGAAACATTAGATTTCAATTTCCGTTGAGGAAGGGCATGAAACACTTTCCAAGAAATTAAATTAAATTGCCATATGAATCTATTATGAGAGCTACTTATGGATTACATACCAAAGATGATAATACCTAGATCTATTCGTGTTTTTATGCCTAGCTAAGGGTGTTAAACAATAGTGCTTGTTGGGAGGAAACCCAATTTTATTTTTGTTCTTTGCTTTTTTAAAATAAATAATTCATCTAGCCTCTGGTTAGATGTGGTTTTATGTTTTTATTAGGGTTTGTGCCAAGTAAGACCTTTGGGATGGCTTACGGTGATAGTTGATCTGGCTGAAAAACATAAACTTTTGCGTTCAGGAAAACAATTCTCATTTTTAACATAAGACTGATAATGTAGCGACCCGACCTCAGATGGTCCAGTCTCTGTGCTTCAGTGTCATCCCTGGATGGGTAATCCTGACACACACAGTACTCGAAGGGATTATAACAAAGTAGCAATCACACACTTATTACATCGAATGTCTCCAAAGAGAACTTATTATAATAAATATGGTTTAAGGCCATCTAAAAAAATAACAGCGGAAGGCTTGGAAGATAAAGTGAGTCCATCAACTCCAACGACATAGCTGAGTGCATGACAAACGACCTAGGGCACCTTACTCCTCGTATGAGAAGTCTGCAACATGATACATTGCAGCCCGAAAACGGGTCAGCACATGGAATATGCTGGCAATATAACACAGTAGAGCAATGAACAGATAAATGCTATCACTACATGCATATATGGCTGGTGGAGGCTCTATGGTTATATTGTTTTTGTGAAAAGCCAATCTTTCCCTACAACAAAGGAATAAATTTTATTTAACTATCATGGTGGTTGAAACATCATTGAGAAGGTTCCTCCAACTCAATCCCAATTAAAGTAATCATTTAACCCAACTAATTAATTTAGAGTGATGAGATCAAATCAATAACTCAAGTACCAGATACTCAAAATTGTCCATAACCGGGGACACGGCTAACCATGATTAGTTTGTACACTCTGCAGAGGTTTGTGCACTTTTCCCCACAAGACTCGATCTCCTCCGTTGAATTTCTCGCACTACAAGATGTTTGAGAAACAGATGACCGAGACACAGTCTTTCAGAAGCATTAACTCTTTACTCTGGGTGGACAGTTACACCTACTTTCCCCTACATCTGCTAGCCCACCACTGAAAGAGGTCACACAACATACTCAACTATGCCAGAGCTCATAATGGCTTGTGGCTGCAAATGGAAGTTTCTAGCATGAATAATCTTATGATCCGTTTGAGCCTGGGTGGCGGACCGTAGGATGATCACATGGGTACTCCGGGATATCCTAGGACAACACTGGATTCTCCAGGTGCCCACAAGCAATCCACCCAGATGTGTATTAAAGTTGCCACCTTAAGTTGAACCATTAATTAATAACTCACATCTGTCATGGATACACTCAAACCCAATCCACTTCTATGAGCATAGCATAGCAATATAAGCATAACATAGAAGTAACTCCCAGGGGTTTGATAATAAAACAGGTAATAGGTTCTACATCATCATCTACTTCCCAGACCCACATGTTAAGAGATACTACTCATGCAATGTGTGAGGGTTGTATATAATGCATAAAAACTGGGTGTGGAAAAGGTATGATCAATGTGTTACTTGCCTTGCTGACGATCTGCAAAACCTAGCGACTCGTAGTAGCACGCTTCACACTCCAGGAATTCTATCGCAAACAAACAATAGGATACATAAGCAATCAAGCAAAGATGCATAGGTAAATCTCAAATAAGAAGATCTAACCAGAAAGTTCAACTGAAGAACTCCGGTTTGCAAAAAGAATCAAATCAAACGGAGCAACGAAACTCAAACTGCAAAAGAAACAAGATCCGATTACTAATCTGGACTAAAGTCAAATTTTACAGTACCAAAATCTTGTTCAAGTTGGTTAAACAGAAAGAGGGCTTCGAGATGAAGATCCAGGCGCTTGAATCGCCTAATTCCCATAAACGAGCGAAAAGTTATACTAAAACAAAAATCAGGGCAGAAATCGCGATCAGAAATAATCACGGAAAACCCTGGAAAAAGAAAAACTGACGAACAGGCTAACGAACGAACGTTCGCTGTCTGCAGCTAACGGTTGAATGGCGTTCGTTAAAATGAACGTACGGATGAACGTCCGCAAAATAAATAAACCGACCGAAAAACCGAACCGATCTAATCTAAAAAAATGAATCTGATTTTCGAAATAAAACCGATCGGTCTTAAAAAACCGACGGCTACCTCGGCGTTCATGACGACAGTGGCAGGGCTCCGGCGGGTGGCGGCGGGGCGACGGCGGCAAGCGGCAGCGGCGGCAAGCGGCAGCGGCGGCAAGCAGATCAAGGCGGGCGGGGCTGGCGGCTTGGGTTTGGGGCGCGAGTGGGCTGGGGCGGCGGGACGAGCTGTAGGGGGGTCGCGGGGGCGGCTCATAAGGCCGGCCGGGTCGAAGTCCAGGTCGGAGACGGCCCGGTAAGGCGGTAACCTTTTTTTTTAAATATTCCGACATGCAGAAAAACAAAGAAAAGAAATACTAAACGGATTCCAAAAATCCCCAAATAAATTTTCCCCGTCCTCTAAAAATATGCCGGACAAAGTGAACATTTATTTGGGCTTCTAATGCAATTTTGAAAAATGAGTATTTTTCGTAATTCAAATAAAATTACAGTAAAATCCAAATAAAATTTATTTATTTGATTTTAATTTTTTTTCTCTGATATTTCATTTATTTTGGAGAAGTCATATTATCTCCTCTCATATATTCTAATATGAAATATTTTCGGAGAGAAAAATTAATTAAAACCAAAAAAATGATCCTTGTTTCAATATTTGAGAAACGTGAAATCCCCAACTCTCTCCATGGGTCGTTCAGTTGCTTAGAATTATGAGGATCGAGAAAGAAATACAGTAAAATATAATATGCATGAATGACCTATGTATAACATTTCAAATTGAAAATTTGGGATGTTATAGATAAAATACTGATTATTTTTGAAGATTAATAAAGAAATTTATCAGGTTGTCCTAATTTTTAAGAATTTTTCGAGTTATAGACGTATTCTAGAGTTACAGATTACTACAGATTGTTCTGTTTTTGACAGATTATGTTTTCTATGCATTGTTTGCTTATTTTGATGAATCTATGGGTAGTATCGGGGGGTATGAACCATTGAAAAATTGGAATACATTAGATATTACACCAATATAAATAAAGAATGAGTTCACAACAGTACCAAAAGTGGTGATTTATTTTCTTATACTAACGGAGCTTATGAGATTTTCTGTTGAGTTTTGTGTTGTGAAGTTTTCAAGTTTTGGGTAAGGATTTGATGGACTATGGAATAAGGAGTGGCAAGAGCCTAAGCTTGGGGATACCCAAGGCACCCCAAGGTAATATTCAAGGACAACCAAGAGCCTAAGCTTGGGGATGCCGGGAAGGCATCCCCTCTTTCGTCTTCGTCTATCGGTAACTTTACTTGAGGCTATATTTTTATTCGCCACATGATATGTGTTTTTCTTGGAGCGTCTTGTATGATACTCCCTCCGTCCGGAAATACTTGTCCTAGAAGTGGATGTATCTAGACTTATTTTAGTTATAGATAAATCTATTTTATCCATTTATAGGACAAGTATTTCCGGACGGAGGGAGTATGAGTCTTTGCCTTTTAGTTTGCCACAATCATCCTTGATGTACAGACCTTTTGAGAGAGACAGACATGAATCGTGATTTATTAGAATACTCTATGTGCTTCACTTATATCTTTTGAGTTAGACAATTTGCTCTAGTGCTTCACTTATATCTTTTTACAACACGGCGGTGGCTTTATTTTATAGAAATTATTGAACTCCCTTGCTTCACTTATATTATTTTGAGAGTCTCTAAACAGCATGGTAATTTGCTTTGGTTATAAATTTAGTCCTAATATGATAGGCATAAGAGGGATATAATAAAAACTTTCATATAAAGTGCATTGCATACTATGAGAAGTTTGATTCTTTATGATTGTTTTGAGATATAAAGATGGTGATATTAGAGTTATGCTAGTAAGTAATTGTGGATTGTAGAAATATTTGTGTTAAAGTTTGTGATTCTGGTAGCATGCACATATGGTGAACCGTTATGTGATGAAGTCGGAACATGATTTATTTATTTATTGTCTTCCTTATGAGTGGCAGTCGTGGACGAGCGATGGTCTTTTCCTACCAATCTATCCCCCTAGGAGCATGTGCATAGTACTTCGTTTCGATAACTAACAGATTTTTGCAATAAGTATGTGAGTTCTCTATGACTAATGTTGAGTCCATGGATTATACGCACTCTCACCCTTCCACCATTGCTAGCTTTTCTAGTGCCGCGCAACTTTCGACGGTACCATACACCCACCATATATCTTCCTCAAAACAGCCACCATACCTACCTATTATGGCATTTCCATAGCCATTCTGAGATATATTGCCATGCAACTTTCCACCGTTCCGTTTATTATGACACACTCCATCATTGTCATATTGCTATGCATGATCATTAGTGATTTTTGCAAAGTCAGTAACTGTTACAGTATGCTTCCATGTTAACTTGATGCTACCATCTATTCCATGCATAATCTGGAGATGCCTAGTTGACATGTTTTGATGTCCATGTTATGCTCTATCATGTCATGCCTTTTTATGCTTCATCTATGTCTTGTAGCATATGTTTTCATTGCCATGAACATGCCTAAATGATGTTCCAGCTTGCTGTTACTTTCATGATGCCATGTTGTGAGCTTGGTATTGATTAATCTATGAATCTTTTGGTGTTTCTCCAATTACATGTTTTGAAGTATGCTATTAGTACTTTGTCCACATGCCAAGTTTGTTAATTTTGGACTTCATATGACCTCTGTTCCAAGCTTGCAAACATGCTATGTTGATGTTACTATTTTACACTTGCTGAAACTGTTACAACATTCAAACTTGTCTTGATGGTTCCCCCAGGTCTATGAGCCATATGAATATGATGCCTTGATGTTATTTGCTCTTTGTTATGTGTACTTTGATACAATGCCCTTGGTTGCCATATAACTTGTTGTAACTTGTCTCTTTCTTGTTCTCAAGTTTCCATCATGCTAAATTTGTCAACCTGTTAACAACATGTTCCTTTTTTGCAAGCATCATAGTAATTACTTCATGCTTCATGTGAACTTGTGCCCTTGGACTAAGTTGAAGTATATCATCTCCACTACATGCCCATGTCTTCTCCATATTTATTAAAGTTGCTATGCTTGTTGTTATGTGCCTCCAAAGTCAGCATCATAATGTTATTGTTTTGCATTCCCAGATTTCCTCGAAGTCTGAGAATTAGCTTATATTTTGTTGCATCTTGTCTTGTTGTTTGTCATTGATCTATGGATCATATGGAGATGCTTAGTAATCATGTTTCTCCTTGTTCAACCTGTAATTTAATGTCATGCTTTTGTTTGCCATGATCTTGCACTATATCATCATTGTTTCATGCCTCCAACATGTTAACGTGTTATTTCTGCTCACATGTGTGCCTTGTTTTTCACCAAGTCATAATCTGTGTTATTAAGTTGCTTTTTGCATCGATCATTTTGGTTTAATCCGGATGCCTATGAACCTGAACCTTAATGATATTTGAAGCATGTTGTCTATAATTTGAGTGCATATCAAGATTATGCCCATATGTTTTCTATAGCTTGTTGTTTCCTTGATTGCAAAGTGCTTAGTTGCTGCTTGGGGCAGATTGTGTTTGAAACTTGTATTGAGTGTATGTGTTGAACCGTTGCTCCGTTTTGAGCATGCTCTATATGAAACTTGCTTAGTTTTGCATGTAGTTTCATCATGCCATGTTGCATCCATGTTGTGGAGTGTTTGTGATGTTGTTTTGCTTGCATTCGCATCAATGTCATGTTTAACTTACTTTGCTCATATGTTCTAGGCTGTAGCTCTGAACTAAACGAACTTTATATGTAACTTAACTAGAAAACCATGTAGGTCATCTTGGTGCACTTTAACTTGATGTTTAACAACTTCAACATTATGTGTTATTAAGATCTGAACCAATTTTAAAATTTGCATATGAGGACTTACCGGAATTGTCATATGTTGTTTCCGGCCTCTTTTAAACTTGCTTTGATGTGTTGTTCTTGTATGCATCATCTCTCGCCATGAGTAGATTCATGTAGCCTTGTCATGCATCATACTTGGTTGATCATCATGTCTTGTTTATGTGTTGTGTTTACCTTGTTGTTTGCTTCTTTCCGGTTGTGCTCCTTCTCGATAGTTCCTGTTTCGTTGCGATTGTGAGGATTCGTTCGACTACGTGGCTTCATCTTCTTCATGGACTCATTCTTCTTACTAGCGGGATTTCAAGCTAGATGACTGTCACCTTGGATCTCACTACTATCTTTGCTATGCTAGTTGTCTCGATGCTGTCGCTATGTCGCGCTACCTACCACTTTTTATCAAGCCTCACAAATTGCCATGAAAACCTCTAACCTTTTTACCCTTCCTAGCAAACCGTTGTTTGGCTATGTTACCGCTTTGCTCAGCCCCTCTTATAGTGTTGGTAGTTGCAGGTTGTTCCATGTTGGGACATGGATATCATGGGATATCACAATATCTCTTATTTAATTAATGCACAAATATACTTGGTAAAGGGTGGAAGGATCGGCCTTATGTCTGGTGTTTTGTTCCACTCTTGCCGCCCTAGTTTCCATCATACCGGTGTTATGTTCCTTGATTTTGCGTCCCTAACACGGTCAGGGGTATTGGGGCCCTCTTGACAGTTCACTTTGAATAAAAATCTTCCAGCAAGGCCCAACATTGGTTTTACCATTTGCCTAATAACAAGTAAAACTTGCCTAGGGATTTTCCGGACCCCGAGGATTTCTTAATTCAACCCCCCGGGGAAGTGCTCCTCTGAATGTTGGTCCGAACCGAGTAGACTGCGGGGCCACCTCGGGGAAACTCGAGGGTTGGTTTTACTCGTAGGATGTCTCATCCGGTGTGCCCCGAGAATGAGATTTGTGCAGCTCCTATCGGGATTTGTCGGCACATTCGGCCGGTCTTGCTGGACTTGTTTTACCATTATCGAAATGTCTTGTGCACCGAGATTCCGAGTATGATCGAGTGTCCCGCGATGGAGGATTGTCTCCGCGGATCGTGAGCTTGTCATGGGCTAAGTTGGGGCACCCCTGCAGGGTTTAATTTTCGAGAGCCGTGCCCGCGGTTATGTGGCAGATGGGAATTTGTTAATATCCGGTTGTAGAGGACTTGAAGTAAACTCTTTTAAAATACACCAACTGCATGCGTAACCGTGACTGACTCTTTTCGGGTGCCTTCGAGAAGAGGACACGATCGGGTTATGTTTGAACGTAAGTAGTTCAGGATCACTTCTTGATCATTACTAGTTTGCGACCATTTTGCATAGTTTCTCATCTTACACTTGTATTCGTAAGTTAGCCACCATACATTGATTAGTCGATGTTGCAACCTCACAACTTATCCTTTCCATACCCATTAAGCTTTGCTAGTCTTGATACCCATGGTAATGGGATTGCTGAGTCCTCGTGGCTCACAGATTACTACACGAACAGTTGCAGGTACAGGTAATGCGATGATTATGACGCGAGAGCGATGTTTTCTTGTTTTGGAGTTCTTCTTCTTCGTCGATCTTGGGTTAGGTTCCTGGTCGGCAGCCTGGGCTAGCAGGGTGGATGTCATTAGAGATTTTGTTTATGTTTCATCCATAGTCGGATGTTGTTCTCTGTATGACATATTGATGTATTCTTGCGGCATTCATATGCCTTGTATGTATCCCCATCTATTATGTAATGGTTTGATGTAATGATATCCACCTTGCAAAAGCATGTCAATATGCGGTTCTATCCTTGGTGGTACCTTTTAGTCTCTTTAGGATAGATTCGCATATTGGGCATGGCATCACTCTTGATTCATTACACATCTTGGTACACCACTGGAGGCATTCATATAGAGTCATATTTTGTTCTAAGTATCGGTTTGTAATTCTTGAGTTGTAAGTAAATAAAAGTGTGATGATCTTCATTATTAGAGCATTGTCCCGTGTGAGGAAAGTATGATGGATACTATGATCCCCCCACAAGTCGGAATGAGACTCCGGACAAAAAAAGAGCCAAAAAAATGAGAGAAGGCCCAATAAAAAATGAGAGAAAAGAGAGAAGGGGCAATGTTACTATCCTTTTACACACTTGTGCTTCAAAGTAGCACCATGATCTTCATGATAAAAAGTCTCCTATGTTGTCACTTTCATATACTAGTGGGAATTTTTCATTATAGAACTTGGCTTGTATATTCCAATGATGAGCTTCCTCAAATTGCCCTAGGTCTTCGTGAGCAAGCGAGTTGGATGCACACCCACTTAGTTTCTTTTTGAGCTTTCATAAACTTATAGCTCTAGTGCATCCGTTCCATGGCAATCCCTACTCACTCACATTGATATCTATTGATGGGCATCTTCATAGCCCATTGATACGCCTAGTTGATGTGAGGCTATCTCCTTCTTTTTGTCTTCTCCACAACCACCATATTCTATTCCACCTATATTACTATGTGCATGGCTCACGGTCATGTATTGCGTGAAAGTTGAAAAAGTTTTAGAACATCAAAAGTATGAAACAATTGCTTGGCTTGTCATCTGGGTTGTGCATGATTTGAATATTTCGTGTGATGAAGATGGAGCATAGCCAGACTATATGATTTTGTAGGGATAAGCTTTCTTTGGTCATGTTATTTTGACAAGACATAATTGCCTTGTTAGTATGCTTGAAGTATTATTGCTTTTATGTCAATATTAAGCTTTTGTTTTGAAACTTATGGATATGAACATTCATGCCACAATAAAGAAAAATTACATGGATAAATATGTTAGGTAGCATTCCACATCAAAAATTCTATTTTTATCATTTACCTACTCGAGGACGATCGAGCAGGAATTAAACTTGGGGATGCTTGATACGTCTCCAACGTATCTATAATTTTTTATTGTTCCATGCTATTATATTATCTATTTTGGATGTTTTATATGCATTAATATGCTATTTTATATTATTTTTGGGACTAAATTATTAACCTAGATCCTAGTGCCACTTTCTATTTTTTCCTTGTTTTTGAGTTTCGCGGAAAAGGAATGCCAAACCGAGTCCAAAAGGAATAAAACCTTCGAGATGATTTTTCTTGGACCAATAGACACCCAGGGAGACTTGGAGTGCAAGTCAGAAGAGCCACGAGGGTGGAGGGCGCGCCCCCTGCCTTATGGGCCCCTCGTGACTCCCTTGACCTAATTCCTTCGCCTATATATTCACATATATTCCCAAACCACCAGAAGCATCCACGAAAACACTTTTCCACCACCGCAACCTTCTGTTCCCATGAGATCCCATCTAGGGGCCTTTTCGGCATCCTGACGTAGGGGGATTCGATCACGGAGGGCTTCTACATCAAGTCTATTGCCCTTCCGATGAAGCGTGAGTAGTTTACCACACACCTACGGGTCCATAGCTTGTAGCTAGATGGTTTGTTCTTTCTCTTGGATTCTCAATACCATGTTCTCCTCGATGTTATTGGAGATCTATCCGATGTAATATTCTTTTGCGGTGTGTTTGTGGAGATCCGATGAATTGTGGATTTATGATCAGCTTCTCTATGAATATTATTTGAATCTTCTCTGAATTCTTTTATGCATGATTTGATATCTTTGTAATTCTCTTCGAACTATCGGTTTGGTTTGGCCAACTAGATTGGTTTTTCTTGCAATGGGAGAAGTACTTAGCTTTGGGTTCAATCTTGCAGCGTCCTTTCCCAGTGACAGTAGGCGCATCAAGGCATGCATTGTATTGTTGCCATCGAGGATAAAAGGATGGGGTTTTCATCATATTGCTTGAGTTAATTCCTCTACATCATATCATCTTACTTAATGTGTTACTCCATTCTTCATGAACTTAATACTCTAGATGCAGGCAAGAGTCGGTCGATGTGTGGAGTAATAGTAGTAGATGCAGAATCGTTTTCGGTCTACTTCACACGGACGTGATGCCTATATTTCATAATCATTGCCCTAGATATCATCATAACTTTGCGCTTTTCTATCAATTGCTCGACAGTAATTTGTTCACCCATCGTATTATTTGCTATCTTGAGAGAAGCCTCTAGTGAAACCTATGGCCCCCGGGTCTATTTTCCATCATATAAGTTTCCGATCTTCTATTTTCCATCATATTAGTTTTCGATCTACTATTTTGCGATCTTTTACTTTCCGATCTATAAACCAAAAACCCAAAAATATTTACTTTATCATTTGTTTAGTTTCATCTATATCTATCAGATCTCACTTTTGCAAGTAACCGTGAAGGGATTGACAACCCCTCTATCGCATTGGGTGCAAGTTGTTTGATTGTTTGTGCAGGTATTGGTGATTTGTGCGTTGTCTCCTACTGGATTGATACCTTGGTTCTCTAAATGAGGGAAATACTTATCTCTACTTTGCTGCATCACCCTTTCCTCTTGAAGGGAAAAACCAATGCAAGCTCAAGAAGTAGCAGGTATTGATTTTCTGCGAAGTAAAAAACAAGCAAAATACAGCAACTGGCACTGGGCACTATGTCAATAGGTTAGTCCCAAAAATGATATAAAGTTTCTATAAAGTGATTGTAAAACATCCAAGAATGATAATATAACAGCATGGAACAATAAAAAATTATAGATACCTTGGAGACGTATCAGCACCCCCAAGCTTAATTCATGCTCGTCCTCGAGTAGGTATATGATAAAAACAGATTTTTTGATGTGGAATGCTGCCTAACATGTTCATAATATATTATTTTCCTTGTAGCATGGACATTTGGACTTTTATATGATTCAAAGCAATATTCTAGTTTTGACATGAAGATTTCCATACTCAAGCATATCAACAAGCAACCATGTCTTTAAAAATATCAACGCTAAAGCAAGTTATCCCGAGCCAGTTATGCTCAATCATTGATCCATTCATGAAACACACTCGCATATTAGCTATACACAATGCTTAAGTACGATCATAGTGCCCCTTAGTTGGTTCTTTATAAGAGAAGATGGAGACTCAAAAATAAAAATAAAAATTGCATAAAGTAAAAGAAAGGCCCTTCGCAGAGGGAAATAGGGATTTGTAGAGGTGTCAGAGCTCAAGGCGAAAAAGATAGAGATAAAACATTTTGGGTGGCATGCTTTTCCTGTCAACAAAAACGATCGAGTAGTTCCCAATACTTTCCATGCATGATATATCATAGTTCCCAAACAGAATATAAATTTTATTCCCTTTTCCACCATCACATTCCACGGCTAACCGAATCCACGGGTGCCATCCACACCAACACTTTCCAAGGAATTTATTATTTAATAACATAAAGTAAATTCATTTTTCATTTCGAGACTGGGCATCTCTTATACCTTTGTCGTACTCTCATGCCATGACAAGTGAATAAACACCCATCTTGAGAAGAACACATCTAGCATGGAAAAATATCAGCCACCCCCTATCGTTTCACGAGCGGTACGAGCACACAAAAGAGAAATTTATTTTGAAAATTAGAGATGGCACATACAATTTGCTTAGAATAGGTAGGTATAGTGGGCTCATGTGGCAAAACTGGTTTAAGGATTTTGAATGCACAAGTAGTGATCATACTTAGTGCAAATGAAGGCTAGCAAAAGATTGAGAAGCATCCAACCAAGAAACAAAAAATCTCATAAGCGAGCATTAAGCATAACTATTGACTTTCTGCTTGCATAGGGAATCACAAACCTTAACACCAATATTCTTACTAAAGCATAATTACTCATCAACATGACTCATATATTATATCATCATATCGCAAAACTATTACAAGGAATCAAGTTTATTTTGTCCAATGATCTTCATGAAAGTTTTTATTATATCCCTCTTGAATATCTATCACTTTGGGACTAATTTCAAATGCTCAAATAAATCTAAGTGAAGAACATGAGCATTTTTTTCTTCTCTAAAAATAATTTAAGTGAAGCATGAGAGAACTTATTAAAAATTTACTAACTCTCAAATAAATCTAAGTGAAGCATGAGAGAATTTCTTCAAAAATACTAAAGCACGCCGTGCTCAAAAAAGATATAAGTGAAGCACTAGAGCAATTACATAGCTCAAAAAGATTTAAGTGAAGCATAGAGAGCAATTCTAACAAGTCATAGCATAATTTTGGCTCTCTCAAATAGGTGTGTCCAGTAAGTATAGATGACTAAAAATAAAAAGCAAAACAAGCAAAGACTCATATCATACAAGACGCTCCAAGCAAAACTCCTGATATGTGACGAATAAAAATATGGAAAATTTTGTTTTTGCCACTCTAGATTTTGCCTATTTTCCTTAGGCCACTCTAGATATTGACATTTCACTTTAGGCACTTTTAGTTTTTGACAATTATCACAGTTGCCATTCCTATAAAAAAATTCAAAGTGGAAATTGTGATAATTGTCAAAAGCTAAGAGTGGCAAAAATGAAATAAAATTATTTTGCTTTTGCCATAGAATGGCAATTGTGATAATTGTCAAAAACTAAGAGTAGCAAAAGTGAAATGTCAAAATCTAGAGTGGCATAAAGAAAATTGGCAAAATCTAGAGTGGCAAAAACAAAATGTTCCCTAAAAATATAGCTCCAAGTAAAATACCGTTGGTCGTTAGAAGAAAGAGGGGATGCCACTTGAGCATCCCCAAGCTTAGTTGCTTGCTTCTCTTTTAGATAATATCTTGGGATGCCATGGGCATCCCCAAGCTTAGGCTCTCCTTACTCCTTATTCCTTCATCCATCGTATCTCACCCAAAACTTGAAAACTTCAATCACACAAAACTCAACAAAACCTTCGTGAGATCCGTTAGTATAACAAAGCAAATCACTAGTATAAGTACTGTTACAAACCCATTCATATTTTATTTTTGCATTATATCTACTGTATTCCAACTTTGCTACAGTTTATACCCTCCAATACAAACCATAGATTCATCGAAATAAGCACACAACGCAAAGAAAACAGAATATGTCAAAAATAGAACAGTCTCTAGTAATCTGAATACTTCGAGTACTTATGTAACTCCAAAAATTCTGAAAAATTAGGACAACATGGAAAGTTTGTATATTGATCTTCTGCAAAACGAATCAGTATTTTATCGCACTTCTGTTAAAAATGAGAATTATTTTCCTGGGTGCAAAAGTTTCTGTTTTTCAGCAAGATCAAATTAACTATCACCCAACATGATCCCAAAGCCTTTGCTTGGCACAAACACTAATTAAAACATAAAAACACAATCATAACTATAGCATAATTGTGCAAACACTCAAGAACAGAAAGAAAAAGACAAGAAAAATTTATTCATTGTGTTGCCTCCCAACAAGCGTTATCATTTTATGCCCCTAGCTAGGCATAATGCAAAGATATAAGTTTTTTCATCTTTAGTTTCTAACTCTTCTCAAACACTTATAATTCTTCAAAGATTTAGCATATAAATTTTCAACAACAATACTTCTAGGAACAAGCTTGAGAGATTCATTCTTGCCGATCGGATCTCTTATTACTTGAACAAAATCGGGGTGAATACTAATAATTTTAAGATCTTCTTTGTTACTATTAGAAGTTGCACCCTTGTTTTTAGTGGCTTGAGTAATCTTGCTAATTTTTATCAGAGTTTTTTCAATAGTTTTAGCGAAAGCAAAAGCCGTGCTTAGATTACTAAATATTTCTTCCAATTTATCGATCTGAGACAGGTTTTCTTCAATTCTTTCATGAATTACGATCCCCTTTTCTTTTAACAACTTAAGAACTTCTCCCACTTTCGATCCAATTTTACTAGCAAAATTATGCATCTTTTTATCCAAGTTCTCAATATGTTCTTCTGCGGGTATTTTCTTTTCAGTGGCATCAAACCTTTCCATAACATGCTCAAGAGTTAAAGTTGTTTCATTAACCATAAGAGGTGGTGATCCCACTAAATTCCCCATAGCATAAAAGTCATCTAGAGAAGGACACATCAAGAAATTCCCACTGGTAATTGTATCAAGGATGAATCTATACCAAGTGGTGATGCCCACATAAAAACAGCGAAGAATAACAACGATAGATTGCTTACGAATAGATCTATTATGAGCATTGCAAATCCTATACCAAGCATTGCTACCACTTAAGCTTGTGTTCATTTTTACCTTGAAGATGAAAGGGTGATGCAGCAAAGTAGCGTAAGTATTTCCCTCAGTTTTGAGAACCAAGGTATCAATCTAGTAGGAGACTACGCAACAAGCCACCGAATACCTGCACAAACAAACACCAACTTGCAACCAACGCGGCAAAGGGATTTTCAATCCCTTCATGGTTATTGCAAAGTGAGATCTGATAGAGATGGATAAATGGTAAAGTAATATTTTTGGTATTTTTGGTTTATGGAATGGAAAGTAAAGATTGCAAAGGAAAGTAAATAGTAAACTAGAATTGTAGATCAGAAACTTATATGATGGAAAATTGACCCGGGGGCCATAGGTTTCACTAGTGGCTTCTCTCAAGATAGAAATTATTGCGGTGGGTGAACAAATTACTTCTGAGAAATTGATAGAAAAGTGCAAAGTTATGATGATATCTAAGGCAATGATCATAAATATAGGCATCACATCTGTGTCAAGTAGATAGAAGCGATTCTGTATCTACTACTATTACTCCACACATCGACCGACTCCTGCCTGCATCTAGAGTATTAAGTTCATAAGAACAGAGTAACGCATTAAGCAAGATGACATGATGTAGTGGGATTAACTCAAGCAATATGATGAAAACCCCATCTATTAATCCTCGATGGCAACAATACAATACGTGCCTTGCTACTGATGGCGGCTTGAAGCTACGTCGGTATTTCCCCAAAGAGGAAGGGATGATGCAGCACAGCGGCGGTAGGTATTTCCCTCTGTGATGAAACCAAGGTTATCGAACCAGTAGGAGAACCAAGCAACACAACGTAAACAGCACCTGCACACAAATAACAAATACTCGCAACCCGACATGTAAAAGGGGTTGTCAATCCCTTTCGGGTAGCGGCGCCCCAAGATAGGCAAACGAATGTGAATAAAATTGTAGTAGATTGATAGATCGAACGCCAAATAAAATAAATAAGAATAAAACGCAGAAAGGTATTTTTGTATTTTTGGTTTAATAGATCTGAAAATAAAAGAAAATGAAAAGTAGACCGCAAAGGCAAATAATATGAGAAAGAGACCCGGGGGCTGTAGGTTTCACTAGTGGCTTCTCTCGAGAAAAATTGCAAACGGTGGGTAAACAAATTACTTTTGGGCAATTGATAGAACTTCAAATAATCATGACGATATCCAGGCAATGATCATTACATAGGCATCACGTCCAAGATTAGTATACCGACTCCTGCCTGCATCTACTACTATTACTCCACACATCGATCTCTATCCAGCATGCATCTAGTGTATTAAGTTCATGGAAAAATGGAGTAATGCAATAAGAACGATGACATGATGTAGACAAGATCTATCTATGTAGAAATAGACCCCGTCTTTTTATCCTTAGTAGAAACGATACATGCGTGTCGGTTCGCCTTCTAACACTGGGATCAAGCACCGTAAGATTGAACCCACTACAAAGCACCTCTTCCAATTGCAAGATAAATAGATTAAGTTGACCAAACAAAACCCAAATGTCGGAGAAGAAATACTAAGCTATAAGCAATCATGCATATAAGAGATCAAAGAAACTCAAATAACTTTCATGGATATAAAAAGATAGATCTGATCATAAACTCAAAGTTCATCTGATCCCAACAAACACACCGCAAAAAGAGTTACATCATATGGATCTCCAAGAGACCATTGCATTGAGAATCCAGTGAGAGAGAGGAATCCATCTATCTACTAACTACGGACCCGAAGGTCTACAAAGAAATACTCACGCATCATCGGAGAGGCACCAATGGAAGTGGTGAACCCCTCCGTGATGGTGTCTAGATTGGATCTTGTGGTTCTGGACTCTACGGCGGCTGGAATTGATTTTTGTTGACTCCCCTCGGAGCACCCCCCCCCCAGTCGCTGCCTTGGCCCATTGGGTGTCTTCTGGTCCATAAAATATCTCCGTAAAGTTTTGTTGCATTTGGACTCCGTTTGGTATTGATTTTCCTGCGATGTAAAAAATATGCAGAAAACAACAACTGGCACTTGGCACTATGTCAATAGGTTAGTACCAAAAAATGATATAAAATGACTATAAAATGATTATAAAACATCCAAGATTGATAATGTAACAGTATGGAACAATCAAAATTATATATATGTTGGAGACATATCAGCATCCCCAAGCTTAACTCCTGCTCGTCCTCGAGTAGGTAACTGATAAAAACTGAATTTTTGACGTGGAATGCTGCCTAACATGTCATATCATATTCTTTTCTTTATAGCATGGACGTTTGGAATTTTATATTGTTCAAAGCAATAGTCTAGTTTTGACATGATAACTTAAATACTCAAGCATACCAACAAGCAACCATGTCTTTCAAAATATCAATGCTAAAATAAGCTATACCTAGCCCATCATGCTTAATCATTGATCCATTCATGAAACACACTCGCATATTAACTACACCCAATGCTCAAGTACAATCATAGTGACTACTAGTTGGTGCTTTTATAAGAGAAGATGGAGACTCAAATTCAAAATAAAAATTGCATAAAGTAAAAGGAAGGCCCTTTGCAGAGGGAAGTAGGGATTTGTAGAGGTGCCAGAGTGTAACGCCCCGAGACCGATGTGCCAGGTGTCCTCCAGTTATTTGCTGTTGTTGCCTTGTCATTGCTTGCGTGTCATGTCATCATGTGCATTTCATTTGCATACATGTTTGTCTCATGCATCCGAGCATTTTCCCCGTTGTTCGTTTTGCAATCCGGCGCTCCTATGTCACCCGGTGTTCCTTTCTACCTCTTGTCATGTGCAGGTGTTAAACGTTTTTGGATTGGACCGAGAATTGTCATGCGGCCTTGGTTTACTACCGGTAGACCGCCTGTCAAGTTTTGTGCCATTTGGACTTCGTTTGATACTCCAACGGTTAACTGAGGGACCGAAAAGACCTCATGAGTGTTGCAGCCCAACACCCTTCCAAAGTGGCCCAAAACCCACCTAAACCCCCTCCATCATCTCGGTCGTTCGATCATGATCGCGTGGCCGAAAACCACACCTCATTTGGACTCTCGTAGCTCCCTCTACCTATAAATATGTGCCTCCCTCCGAAATTCTCGCGCAGATAAACCCTAACCTTTGTCCACCTCACGCCGCCGGACAATTTCCCCACCGACGGACATGTCCAGCCGCCACGTCGCTCCATCCAATGGGAGCGCGACACGTCAGCCTCTCCGCCTCCCGCGCCAAACCAGGCGCCGCCATGTCAGCGGGGCCGCCCCACTTCGCCGCGCCCACCGCGCGGGCCCGTCGGGGCCCAGCCGCGGCCCTCCCCGGCCCGGGCCGCCACTGCCGCCCGCGGGCGCCCGAGCCCCTGCGTCGCCGTTTTTCCATCGCCGGCCGCCACGCCCGCGCGCCACCCGAGGCTCGTCGCCGTTTTTCCATCGCCGGCCGCCACGCCCGCGCGCCACCCGAGGCTCGTCGCCGTTTTTCCATCGCCGGCCGCCATCCGCCACCGCGCCGGCTCCGCCCCGCCGCCAAGCTTCCTCGCCGCCACCTGCCGCCTCCATGGTGCCCCGCGCTGCCCGCAGCCTGCGGCCATCGCCGGACCTCCTCCTCGACTCCGTTCAAGCTCGCCGGAGCCCGAGTCGCCCCTCGCCGGAGCACGCGGAGTTCACCGGAGTAGACTCCGACCGGATCCACTCGGAGTGGATCAGATCCACCACTTCACCCAACCAAACGCCTCCGTCCAGATCCGGATCCACCCCGTCCGGCTTCTCCTCGTCCCGGGTTGACTTTTGCGAGGTTGAAATTCCACTAAGTCCCCCAGATTCCAGTAATTTTATGCATTTTTCATCGCATCATAACTATGCACTCGTAGCTCCGATTTGCGCGTGTAGCATATCAAAATGTTCGACTCGACGAGTACATCATTTCATCGCATTGCATCATTTTCTTTTGTGCTCATCTTGATGCCTGAAATGCTGTTGGAAGAGGGCTATGTGAGTATTTTGTCACATCTGTTTCAGCAAATGGCATTTTGTCATTTTTTGCCATGATTAATGTGTGCATGCTATGATCCTGAGCTCTACATGTGTTATTTTATATGCCATGCCATCTTTAAAGTGGTGATTGCCATGTATTTTTGTGATATTTGTGGTGACTAGCACAAGCTTGCAAAGTAGTGTAATCGTCGATGTTGATTTCAGGGACTTAGAATTTCACCAAGTCCTTGTCCTGTTTTTGTCTTTATGCCATATGTTCATGTTGTTTCCTAGTGATCCGTGCCTCTTTTGAGGATGATCAATAAGGATGTTTTCTTAACCTTGTGGTGCTCTATCCATCTGTGTCTTTGTTTGCATTTATGGAGCACCCTAGCGTGAGTCAATCGAGCTCTACTTTTGCTATAAAGTGAATCCTGGCAGATTGTTGACACGTTTAGCGATTTTGCCGAGGATGTTGCTATTGATCCTTGCATGCTATGTTATTGTTCTTGCCATGTCTAGATTCTATGCCATGTATTCTTGATGGGTTTATGCTTAGTTTGTCATTCCATGCTTTGTAGTGAGTGCATCGAGCTCGTAAACATGCCTACTCGTTAACTGATTTGCGTGCTCCAGTTTTTTCACCAAGTCTGAATCTGTTTATACTTTTGCCATGTTCACATGCTTGCAATTGTATTTTCTGATCCCTTTTGGCTCAAGGTCACTAAGGGACTTTTGTTAAGTGCTTTGAGTAGCTTCATGCCATGCCTTACTTTGCCATGTTAAGTTCCGGTAGCATGTAGTTTTCATGCTCTAAAGTGTGCTTCCTGATGATAAATTCCAGACTTGTGTTAATTTCACTAAGTCTGAAACCTGTTATCATTTGCTCTTTTGCCATGCTTGTTTGAACCTGTTAATGAGTGAATTAGCCGTAGCTCAGTGTTCATATTTTGTCAAGCATCATGAGTGGATCCCTGCCATGTATTTTGTTGCCATGTTTGAGTGTTGTAGCATATATATCTTGATGCATTTAGTTGGTCACTTGCTGATTATCGCAAACCGGTGTCATATTTGTTTTGCTTGCTGTTTCCAAACCGTGCATCCGATTCCGGTGATCTTTATATCAATTTCAACCGAAATAATCTCACCTTTCCAGTGGCACTCTTGGATTCCTAAGTTGAGGCCAGGTTCAATTATTCATGTCCAAATCATGCATATGCATCACATACCGCATCCCGCATATCATACCATGTTCATGTGTTGGTTGTTTACTATGTTGTGTGCTTCTTTCCGTATGCTTCTTCGGGTTGGTTCCGATAACGTCGCGTTTGTGAGGACCCGTTCGACTACGTTCATTTTTCTTCTTCATGGACTCGTTCTTCTTCCTTGCGGGATTTCAGGCAAGATGACCATACCCTCGAAATCACTTCTATCTTTGCTTGCTAGATGCTCGCTCTTTTGCTATGCCTATGCTACGATACCTACCACTTTCTTATCATGCCTCCCATATTGTTGAACCAAGCCTCTAACCCACCTTGTCCTAGCAAACCGTTGTTTGGCTATGTTACCGCTTTGCTCAGCCCCTCTTATAGCATTGTTAGTTGCAGGTGAAGATTGAAGTTTGTTCCTTGTTGGAACATGGAGATGTTGTTCCTTGTTGGAACATGTTTACTTGTTGGGATATCATAATATCTCTTATCTAATTAATGCATCTATATACTTGGTAAAGGGTGGAAGGCTCGGCCTTATGCCTGGTGTTTTGTTCCACTCTTGCCGCCCTAGTTTCCGTCATATCGGTGTTATGTTCCTGGATTTTGCGTTCCTTACGCGGTTGGGTTATAATGGGAACCCCTTAACAGTTGCCTTGAATAAAACTCTTCCAGCAAGGCCCAACATTGGTTTTGCCATTCGCCACCTAGCCTTTTCTTTCCCTTGGGTACGCCTGCCCAAGGGTCATCTTTATTAAACCCCCGGGCCAGTGCTCCTCTGAGTGTTGGTCCAACCTGTCAACTGCCGGTGACCACCAGGGGCAACTCTGGGCTGGCCTACTGGAACCTTGGACAATCCGGTGTGCCCTGAGAAAGAGATATGTGCAGCTCCTATCGGGATTTGTCAGCACATTCGGGTGGCTTTGCTGGTCTTGTTTTACCATTGTCGAAATGTCTTGTAACCGGGATTTCGAGTCTGATCGGGTCTTCCCGCTAGAAGGAATATCCTTCGTTGACCGTGAGAGCTTGTGATGGGCTAAGTTAGGACGCCCCTGCAGGGATTTGAACTTTCGAAAGCCGTGCCCGCGGTTATGGGCAGATGGGAATTTGTTAATGTCCGGTTGTAGAAAACCTGAAGTTGACCTTAATTAAAATGCACCAACCGCGTGTGTTACCGTGATGGTCTCTTTCCGGCGGAGTCCGGGAAGTGAACACGGTGTTGGAGTTATGCTTGACGTAGGTTGTTCTAGGATCACTTCTTGATCATAGTTTCTCGACTGCGCTTTGCCTTCTCTTCTCGCTCTCATTTGCGTATGTTTAGCCACCATATATGCTAGCCACTTGCTGCAGCTCCACCTCATACTTTTACCTTACCCATAAGCTTAAACAGTCTTGATCGCGAGGGTGTGAGATTGCTGAGTCCCCGTGACTCACTGATACTTCCAAAACCAGTTTGCAGGTGCCGTTGAATCATGCAGATGACGCAATCAAGCTCAAGGAGGAGCTCGATGAAGATCTCGTCTTTGTGTTGTTCCGTTTCCAGTTGATCAGTAGTGGAGCCCAGTCGGGACGATCGGGGATCTGTGTAGCAGTTGGGGTAGTCTTCTTTTATTTTGGTTCCGTAGTCGGACCTTGATTGTATCTGGTTGATGTAATGCTTTATTCATGTAATTGTGTGAAGTGGCAATTGTAAGCCAACTATGTATCTCTTTCCCTTATGTATTACATGGGTTGTGTGAATATTACCTCACTTGCGACATTGCTTTCAATGCGGTTATGCCTCTAAGTCGTGCTTCGACACGTGGGAGATATAGCCGCATCGAGGGCGTTACACAGAGCTCAAAGCGAAAAAAACTTAGAGATAATAGCATTTTGGGAGGTATGTCCTTCCCACCAACGAAAATGACTTAGAGTTCCCAACACTTTCCATGCTAGATATATCATAGGTAGTTCCCAAACAGAAAATAAAGTTTATTCCTTTTTTCACCATACTTTCACTTTCCATGGCTACCCGAATCCACGGTTGCCTTCCATACCAACACTTTACAAGGAATTTATTATTTGACAACATAAAGTAAATTCATTTTTCATTTCGGGACTGGGCATCCCTAATACCTTTGTCTAACTTCATGCAATGACAAGTGAATAAACACTCATCGTGGGAATAACACATCTAGCATGGAAAATATTAGCCACCCCTCACCGCTCCGCGAGCAGTACAAACACACAAAAGAGAAGTTTAGTTTGAAAATTAGAGATGGCACATACAAGTTTGCTTAGAACGGAAAAATAATACCGCATATAGGTATATATAGTGGACTCATGTGGCAAAACTGGTTTAAAGGATTTTTTTTATGCACAAGTAGTGATCATACTTAGTGCAAAATGAAGGCTAGCAAAAGATTGAGAAGCGACCAATCCAAAAACGAATAATCTCATAAGAAAGCATTAAGCATAATTAACACCGAATAATGCACCACAAGTAGGATATAATTTCATTGCATAATTATTGACTTTCGTTCTTGCATAGGGAATCACAAACCTTAACACCAATATTCTTACTAAAGCACAATTACTCATCAACATGACTCACATATCACATCATCATATCTCAAAACTAGTGCTAAGAATCAAGCTTATTCTGTCCAATGATCTTCATGAAAGTTTTTATTATATCCTTCTTGGATATCTATCACTTTGGAACTAATTTTCATATGTTGCTTTTGATAAGCTCAAACAAATATAAGTGAAGATCATGAGCATAATATTTCTTTCTCTCAAATTAATTTAAGTGAGGCAAGAGAGAATTTCTTGAAAATTTTAATAACTCTCAAATAAATCTAAGTGAAGCAAGAGAGCATTTCTTCAAAAATACTAAAGCACACCGTTCTCAAAAATATATAAGTGAAGCACTAGAGCAAGTCCATAGCTCATAAAAATTTAAGTGAAGCATAGAGAGTAATTCTAACAAGTCATGACATAATTTTTGCTCTCTCAAATAGGTGTGTCCAGCAAGGAATCAAGACTTAAAACACAAAATAAAACAATCAAAAACTCATATCATACAAGACGCTCCAAGCAAAACACATAGTATGTGACGAATAAAAATATAGCTTCGAGTAAAATACCAATGGTCGTTAGAAGAAAGAGGGGATGCCACTCGGGGCATCCCCAAGCTTAGTTGCTTGCTCTCTTTTGGATAATAGCTTGGGATGCCAGGGGCATACCCAAGCTTAGGCTCTTCTTACTCCTTATTCCTTCATCCATCGTAAGATAAACCAAAACTTGAAAACTTCAATCACACAAAGCTCAGCAAAAGCCTTTGTGAGATCCGTTAGTATAAGAAAACAAATCACTAGTATAAGTACTGTAGGAAACCAATTCATATTTTGTTATTGCATTATATCTACTGTATTCCAACTTCTCTATGGCAAAAAATCATCAAAGAAAACCATAGAATCATCAAAACAAGCACACAACGCAAAGAAAACAGAATCTGTCAAAAATAGAATAGTCTGTAGCAATCTAGATATTTCGAATAATTCTGTAACTACAAAAACTCGAAAAACTTAGGACGGCCTGGGAAATTTGTATATTAATATACTGCATAAGGAATTGGTATTTTATCGCTCTCTGGTTAAAAATGAAAATTATTTTCACGAGCACAAAAGTTTATGTTTTTTCAACAAGATCAAACAACTATCACCCAAGAAGATCCTAAAGACTTTACTTGGCACAAACACTAACTAAAACACAAAAAACACAATCATAATAGTAGCATAATTTTGTAGGATCGAGAACTAAAGTCTAGAGGGGGGGTGAATAGACTCTAATCAAGAAAAATTGCAGTTTTTAAATTCTTTAGGTTTAAGTAGAGTTTTGGCACAAGTTTAAACATTCACAATACATATCAAGCAAGCATGACAAGAGTATATGAGCAGCGGAAAGTAAAGCATGCAAGTTGCAAGAATGTAAAGGGATGGGATTGGAGTGTGCAAACGCAATTGGAGACACGAAGATTTTTGGCGTGGTTCCGATAGGTGGTGCTATCGTACATCCACGTTGATGG
Source organism: Triticum dicoccoides (assembly GCF_002162155.2). Lineage (NCBI taxonomy): Eukaryota > Viridiplantae > Streptophyta > Magnoliopsida > Poales > Poaceae > Triticum > Triticum dicoccoides. The sequence continues at coordinate 505,393,093 of NC_041390.1, read as the reverse complement.
AGAGTTCAACCCACAAAGGGTAACGGTAGCGCGAGTCCACAGAGGGCTCCATGCATGAAGGGTCCACGAAGAAGCAACCTTGTCTATGCCACCATGGTCGTCGCCCATGAAGGGCTTGCCTCACTCGGGTAGATCTTCAAGAAGTAGGCGATCTCCTTGCCCTTACAAACTCCTTGGTTCAACTCCACAATCTTGACGGAGGCTCCCAAGTGACACCTAACCAATCTAGGAGACACCACTCTCCAAGAGGTAATAAATGGTGTGTTGATGATGAACTCCTTGCTCTTGTGCTTCAAATGATAGTCTTCCCAACACTCAACTCTCTCTCTCACAGGATTTGGATTTTGTGGAAAGAAGATTTGAGTGGAAAGTAACTTGGGGAAGGCTAGAGATCAAGATTTATGTGGTTGGAGTGGAATATCTTGACCTCAACACAAGTGTAGGTGGTTCTCTCTCAGAAAATGTATGTTGGAAGTGTAGGCATGTTCTGATGGCTCTCTCTTTGAATGAAGAGTGGGTGGAGGGGTATAAATAGCATGCACACAAAATCTAACTGTTACACACAAATCACCAAACTCGGTGGGACCAAATCATGCAACTCAATCAGACCGATTTAGTTCAAAATGTGACCGTTAGGGTTTCCGGTGGGACCGATATAATCGACTCGGTGGGACCGATGTGCTAGGGTTAGGGTCAAGCCTCATCTCAGTTTGACCGATTACACAAACTCGGTGGGACCGATTTGGGTAATAAGAAAAACAGAGAGTTGGCCAAGCAAACTTGGTGGTACCGATTGCATGTCTCGGTGGGACTGAAATTACTGTAATAGGCAACAGAGAGTTTGCAAGCCCATCTCGGTAAGACCGAGATCCCATCGGTGAGACGGAATTGATTAGGGTTTCTGGCAGTGGCTATGTTAAGAGAACTCAGTGGCGCCGGATAGATAGTTTCGGTGGCGCCGTGTTTGACTTTTGGTTTGGGACATATTTGGATATGAGAAAGTGGTTGAGGGCTTTGGATCATACCACTAAGCACTTTGAGCAAGCAAGCCATTGAGAAACACATCATCCCCTCTTAATAGTATTGGCTTTCCTATGGACTCAATGTGGTCTTGGATCACTAAAATAAAATGTAGAGTCCTGAGCTTTGAGCTTGAGCCAATCCTTTGTCCTTAGCATCTTGAAGGGGTTCCACATCCTCTAGTCCATGCCACTCCATTGTTGAACTTATCTGAAACATACTAGGTAGAAGCATTAGTCCAACAAGAGATATGTTGGCATTAATTACCAAAATCACCCAGGGAGCACTTGTGCTTTCAATCTCCCCCTTTTTGGTAATTGATGACAAGATACATCAAAACTTTAGATAAAGATATAGAGAATAACAAGTAAAGCTTTGGAAAGACATGTAACATGCATAGGCTCCCCCTACATGTATGCAATCATGTAAATATGGAATATATAGGAGCATGTGAATGCATAAGCATGACAGATTAAGCAATGTGTTACATGTATCTTGGCTATATGCATCAGAGCAAATGATGTGAATATAGGAAATGTACCTTCATGCTCATGAGTCCTTCTTGCAAACAGTATGTACATCAGCAAGAAATCCTCATACACATGACTATGATGCATATACTTACCTTGTGGTCTTGAGTTGGCTTAGGAAGGAATGAACCTGAGTAAAGAAGGTTAGATAACACAGATACACCTACTAGCCAGAGCAAACAAAAGAAACCACAAGAGTACCAAGATTGGGATGACATGTAGAGAGTGAGTACTGAGTACTCTATTGGATATAGACATGTCCCCAAAGGTAAAGATGTGCAAAGAATTCAAGGATTTCCTTCCCTTAGATGTCTTGCTCCCCCTGAATCTTGCATGGGATATTGGGAGAAGATAAGGAACATAAAATCAGAGAAAAGAAAAGAAACAGAGCTAATGCAAACAATCAACTATGAACATGTCTTTCCCCTCTTAAAGATATGTGACTTCTCTCCTCTTGAACACCAAGCATATGGGGTTTCTTACACTCTCCCCTGAGTATTCTCTCCCCCTATAGAAATGATTAAGCTTTGATATGATCTCTCTCCCCCCCCTTTGACATCAATTTCCAAGAAGGGTTCTTCTGGATTTTTGTTACAAATGGGTTTGGTCCTTGAGTCACAAAGCAAAGCAACAAGTCGAATGTGATGCTGGTAGAGGACAAGAATCATTGAGTGGAGCTGGAGCAAAAAGAATGCAGGAATCAAGTGGCAAGCTGTCTTTTCTGTAGTGAAATCGGTGGCACCGAGTTGTGTACTTCGGTGGCGCCAAAAGAATTCGGTTGGACCGAAGGAAACAAATCGGTGTGACCGAGTCCATCACAGAGAAAACATTTGTCACCTCATCTCACTAGGCAATTTAGATCTCACAAGGATTTGCAAGGAATTGCTGAAAGATTTGCAATAAATTGGATGCAGGGAATGCAGAACACAAATAAACAGAAAGGAAATCTAGATGAAGTTTTTTTTGAAAGGGGACATAAATATGCACGAGACAAATATAAGAGCATAGAGAAACACAAGAGAACTTCATCTAGAATTGGTCGGCGACAAAGTCACCTATGTTAGAGTATATTGACTTAAGAGTCAAGTGAGGACACTTGATCATAGGTCATACTCATCGTTTAAGCTCATAATGGGGTTACCATTTTTCGTTTAAGCATCTTGATGTATTCACATCTTGTTGAGTTGCTTTGATCCATGTCTTGGAGTAAAGCTTCTCTAAGATGGAATGACATACCTTGGGTGGTGGTGTTGATCTTGATCACGTAGTTGAACTTGTGTGGGTTGCTCAAGGTTGATGTAGCTTATCAAGAGTTGGGAGCACCACTTGGAATTTGAGTTCATCTTCCTTCATGGGTTAGCTTTGCAAGGAAGAGCACTTGTATATCCAAGATGACAATCATAAAACTTAATGTAGAATTTGTCAAAGGATATGTTTGAAGGGTTTCGTGCTTCCTCGACTTCAACCACCATTGTGTAGAGACTTGGTGATGTAGAAATTGCTCAAGATATGAGTGAGTTGCAATCTCATGGATTTAGATTCATCCAAGTACCTAAAAGGGTTAGGTAGCATGCAAGGGTGCAAGTATATCCAAAACATATCAAGGATTAGTCAAAGTCTCATGCCTTGCATGTATCCAAATGGAGTTTTCTACTCCAAGTTTGAAGCATCAATGATGTTCAATTCTCCTCTCAAACGGCAAAAGACTTTCTCATCAAGCGGTTTGGTGAATATATCTGCCAACTGCTTATCGGTATGAACATGCTTAAGATCAATGTCCCCTTTGGCAACATGATCTCGAATGAAATGATGACAAACTTCAATATTCTTAGTTCAAGAATGTTGCACGGGATTGTGAGCAATCTTGATAGCACTTTCATTATCACAAAGCAATGGACCATGTTTCACATATATCCCATAATCTTTAAGAGTTTGGGTCATCCAAAGTAATTGAGCACAACATGAACCAGCGGCAATCTATTCCGCTTCGGCGGGGGATAAGGATACTGAGTTTTGTTTCTTGGAAGACCAAGACATAAGAGATCTACCAAGAAATTGACAAGTACCCGAAGTGGACTTTCTATCAATCTTGTCTCCGGCATAGTCCAAGTCGGAATAGCCAACAAGATCAAAAGACGACCTCTTAGGATACCAAATGCCAAAATTCGGTGCATGGATTAAGTATCTCACTATCCTTTTCACATCCTTAAGATGACACTCTTTAGGGGCCGCTTGATGTCGTGCACACATGCACACACTTAGCATAATATCGGGACGAGAGGCACATAGATATAATGAACCAATCATAGAGCGGTAAACTTTTTGATCAACCGGTTCACCATCTTTGGTCAAATCAAGATGTCCACTGGTAGGCATGGGTGTAGTCATACCTTTGCATTCTTGTATATTGAACTTCTTGAATAAGTCCTTGGTGTACTTTGTTTGGGAAACAAATATGCCTTCCTTAGTTTGCTTGATTTGCAAACCAAGAAAGAACTTGAGTTCACTCATCGTAGACATCTCAAACTTCTCCGACATTAGCTTTCCAAACTTCTCACTAAAGTGAGGGTTAGTCGAACCAAATATAATATCATCGACATAAATTTGGCACAAAAATAGTTCTCCATTAACCCTTTTAGTAAAAAGAGTAGAATCTATTTTTCCAATTTCAAAGCCTTTTTCAATAAGGAACTTGGTCAAGCATTTATACCATGCTCTAGGAGCTTGTTTAAGACCATAAAGAGCTTTGTGAAGTTTGTAAACATGATTAGGTTTCTTAGGATTTACAAAGCCGGGAGGTTGCTTAACATAAACTTCCTCGTCAATTTCACCATTTAAAAAAGCACTTTTAATGTCCATTTGGTACAAGATGATATCATGGTGATTAGCATAAGCAAGTAAGATGCGAATGGACTCAAGTCTAGCAACGGGGGCATATGTCTCACCATAGTCCATACCTTCGACTTGAGTGTAGCCTTGGGCGACGAGACGAGCTTTGTTGCGGACAACTTGACCATCTTCGTCTTGCTTGTTGCGAAACACCCATTTGGTACCGATGATGTTGTGGTTGTTGTCGGGCTTCTCGACCAATGTCCACACTTGGTTTCTCTCAAAGTTGTGTAGCTCTTCATGCATGGCGTTTATCCAATCCGGATCTTCTAGTGCTTCTTCAACCTTCATAGGTTCAATGCTAGAGATGAATGAGTAATGTTCACAAAAATTATCCAAACGAGTTTTAGAGCGAGTGATTCTCCCGATTTGGATATCATTGTAGATTTGCTCGACAGGATGGTCTTTGGCGACTCTTGCTCGAACTCGTGGGAGATTTTGCTTGGCTCGAGGTGGAACATCCTCATCATCTTGTTCTTCTTCTTGGCCTTCTTCATTGTTGACGTTGTCGTTCTATTGTAGTGGTGGAGAAGGAGGTTGTTGATGTTCATCTTGGTGTACTTCCTTGTTTTCTTCGTCTTGGTGTGTCCCATTTGTGGATGCTTCCGTATCAACTCTTGGTTCACCTTGTCGTGAGGTGGAAGCTTCACTTGGACAGACGAGGTACTCTCCTTCACCTCCGTTGGATGAATCTTGCCAATAGACAAATCTTGGATTGCTTCCGAAGGGTCTTTATCTCCTACATCAATTGGAAATTGCTCTACTTGCGAGCCGTTAGATTCATCAAACTTCACATCTACCATCTCTTCAACCTTTCGGGTGAAATTGTTGTAGACACGGTAAGTGTGAGAGTTTGAGCCATAACCAAGTAGGAAACCTTCATGAGATTTAGGAGCAAATTTAGAACGATGATGCTTATCAAGAATGTAGCACTTTGAGCCGAATACTCGAAAGTATCCAACTTGGGGTTTGTTACCGGTGAGGAGCCCATATGTTGTCTTGCCGAGTAGCTTGTGAAGATATAGGCGATTTGTTGCATGACAAGCTGTCTTAACTGCTTCCGCCCAAAAGTGTTTTGGAGTCTTATACTCATCAAGCATCATTCTTGCCATCTCAATAAGAGTCTAGTTCTTCCTCTTAACAACTCCATTTTGTTGAGGTGTGTACGTAGCCAAGAACTCGTGTGAAATTCCCTCTTCGTCAAGAAAGGTATCCACATTTGCGTTCTTAAACTCTGTTCTGTTGTCGCTCTGAACCTTCTTGATCTTCACTTCAAATTGATTTTGGGCCTTCCTAGGGAAGTTTTTGAAGATCTTTTGGACCTGCGATTTATCATCAAGGAAGAACACCCATGTAAATCTTGAAAAATCATCGACTATGACTAGACCAAATGAGTTACCACCGAGACTCTTGTAGGCATTGGGACCAAAAAGATCCATGTGAAGTAGCTCAAGCGGTCTTCTCATGGTCATGATGTTCTTCACGGGGTGACTCCCTCCAACTTGTTTTCCTACCTGACAAGCACTACAAAGTCTATCGATGTCAAATATTACATATTTTACTCCAAGGATATGATCACCTTTAATAAGCTTATCAAGATTTTGCATGCCACATGACCTAGCCTTCTATGCCACAACCATCCTTTAGAAGATTTAGCAATTAAGCAAGTTCTAGGTTGAGCCTCTTTAGTGAAATCAACAATGTAAAGATCACCTCTACGTATACCGGTAAAGACCATTTTATGATTGTCTCTTCGAAACACTTGGCAATCTACTTCAGTAAATAGGACATTGAAATCGAAATCAGCAAGTCTAGATATTGAAAGTAAATTGTACCCAAGAGATTCAACGAGCATGACATTTTGTATGGAGCTCTCATGTGAGATGGCCACCTTACCAAGGCCAACCACCTTACCCTTTGAGTTATCACCAAAAGTGACATACTTTCGAGGGCCGTCATTTTCAGCAAGCTCACGAAACATATCTTTGTCTTCGGTCATATGATCAGTACATCCACTATCAAGGACCCATTCCTTTCCTCCAGCCATGTAGCTGAGAAGATTAGCCATAAGACCAAAGTGTCTCATCGCATCATCAAGATCATGGTCACTATTATCATCCTCATCATAGTATCCATATTCAGCATCATCATGTGATGGATCAACTCCTAGAGAGTAATTCATTAGAAGTATGACTGTAACAATATTCATCTCTATGGATTCTAATGACTTCGGAAATGATATTGCTAATGATTCCAACATCTCCTTTTGCACTCGTAAGATTAGTAAGCTCAAATAAGCAGTCACCAAACTTGGGATCATTAGAACTCATCTTACTCAAGGAAATAGACTTATGAAGAATCTCATCTAGAATTTTCAAGGAATAATTTGGGAATCGTTCCTCAAGGAATCTCCATAAGGTGTAGGCACAATCAAAAGTAGGCAAGCTAGAAAGCAAGTTTCTAGGCAAAACTCTAGTGATTAAATTGACCATTCTAAGATTACGGATCATGTCAATAGACTCATCAAGGGTAGGATGCAAAGGATAAAAAATGCGAGCACAAGGAGTAGTAATGTACTTGGTCAAATGATATTCATTGAAAATCTCAAGTATCTCATTTTTTTCACTCATGAAAGAACTCTCCATCAAGAATAAGCACTCTACGTCTAAGACTCCCCAACATAGACTCATCCATCTTCCTCCAATGGTGATTAAACCAAAGCAATGGAGACCAAAGCTCTGATACCAATAGTAGGATCGAGAAGTGAAGTCTAGAGGGGGGTGAATAGACTCTAATCAAGAAAATTTGCAGTTTTTAATTTCTTTAGGTTTAAGTAGAGTTTTGGAACAAGTTTAAACATTCACAATACATATCAAGCAAGCATGACAAGAGTATATGAGCAGCAGAAAGTAAAGCATGCAAGTTGCAAGAATGTAAAGGGATGGGATTGGAGTGTGCAAATGCAATTGGAGACATGGAGATTTTTGGCGTGGTTCCGATAGGTGGTGCTATCGTACATCCACGTTGATGGAGACTTCAACCCACGAAGGGTAACGGTTGCGCGAGTCCATGAAGGGACCACGAAGAAGCAACCTTGTCTATCCCACCATGGTCGTCCCCCACGAAGGACTTGCCTCACTCGGGTAGATCTTCACGAAGTGGGTGATCTCCTTGCCCTTACAAACTCCTTGGTTCAACTCCACAATCTTGACGGAGGCTCCCAAGTGACACCTAACCAATCTAGGAGACACCACTCTCCAAGAGGTAACAAATGGTGTGTTGATGATGAACTCCTTACTCTTGTGCTTCAAATGATAGTCTCCCCAACACTCAACTCTCTCTCACAGGATTTGGATTTTGTGGAAAGAAGATTTGAGTGGAAATCAACTTGGGGAAGGCTAGAGATCAAGATTTATGTGGTTGGAGTGGAATATCTTGACCTAAACACAAGTGTAGGTGGTTCTCTCTCAGAAAATGTATGTTGAAAGTGTAGGCATGTTCTGATGGCTCTCTCTTTGAATGAAGAGTGGGTGGAGGGGTATAAATAGCCTCCACACAAAATCTAACCGTTACACACAAATCACCAAACTCGGTGGGACCGAATCATGCAACTCAGTCAGACCGATTTAGTTCAAAATGTGACCGTTAGGGTTTTCGGTGGGACCGATGTGCTAGGGTTAGGGTCAATCCTCATCTTAGTTTGACTGATTACACAAACTCGATGGGACCGATTTGGGTAATAAGAAAAAAAAGAGTTGGCCAAGCAAACTCGATGGGACCGATTGCATGTCTCGGCGGGGCCGAAATTATTGCAATAGGCAATAGAGAGTTTGCAAGCCCATCTCGGTAAGACCGAGATCCCAACGGTGAGACCGAATTGATTAGGGTTTCTGGCAGTGGCTATGTCAAGAGAACTCGGTGGCACCGGATATATAGTTTTGGTGGGGCCGAGTTTGACTTTTGGTTTGGGACATATTTGGATATGAGAAAGTGGTTGAGGGCTTTGGAGCATATCACTAAGCACTTTGAGCAACACCTCATACCCTCCTTATAGTATTGGCTTTTCTATGGAGTTAATGTGATCTTGGATCACTAAAATAAAATTTAGAGTTCTGAGTTTGAGCTTGAGCCAATCCTTTGTCCTCAGCATCTTGAAGGGGTTCCACATCCTCTAGTCCATGCCACTCCATTGTTGAACTTATCTGAAACATACTAGGTAGAAGCATTAGTCCAACAAGAGATATGTTGGCATTAATTACCAAAATCACCCAGGGAGCACTTGTGCTTTCAATTTTGCAAACACTCAAGAACAGAAAGCAAAAAGCAAAAATAAATTTTATTCATTGGGTTGCCTCCCAACAAGCGCTATAGTTTTACACCCTTAGCTAGGCATAAAGCAAGGATCTAAGTTTTGTCATCTTTTTTCGAGATCCATAAGATTCCCTCATGATTGATACATATGGTGTCCTAATTCTTGTTCTAGGGAAGTGTTCCATACCCTTCCTCAAAGGAAATTGGAATTTAATATTGTCTTCTTTCATATCAATCATGGCACCGATAGTGCGTAAAAATGGTCTAGCAAGAATAATTGGACAAGACAGATTGCAATCAATATCAAGAACAATAAAATCTATGGGCACATAATTCCTATTTGCAAGAATATGAACATCATTAATTCTTCCCATAGGCTTTTTAATAGTAGAATCCGCCAAGTGCAAATTCAAAGAGCATTCTTCAATTTCGGTAAGACCAAGCACATCACATAAAGATTTCAGAATTGTAGAAACACTATCACCAAAGTCACACAAAGCAAAGCACTCATAATTTTTAATCTTGACTTTGATAGTAGGTTCCCATTCATCATGCAATTTTCTAGGAATTGAAACTTCTAATTCCAACTTTTCTTATAAAGCTTTCATCATAGCATCAACAATATGTTTAGTAAAAGCTTTATTTTGTTCATAAGCATGGGGTGAATTTATCATGGATTGCAACAAAGAAATACAATCAATCAAAGAGCAAATATCATAATTAAAGTCCTTGTAGTCCAAAAGAGTGTGCACATCACTAGTTAAAGTTTTGACCTCTTCAAACCCACTTTCATCAATTTTCTCAACAAGATTTTCACCCTCCGAATTATCGGGCCGCCTTCTAACTAAAGTCGACTCTTCAATAGTCCCTTTTTAATCAATCTTAACTTTACTAAACAAGGAATCGATTGAAGAAACACCAATCATTTTAAGATCTTCATCACTTTTACGAAATCAATCACTAGAAAATGATTTTTCTAAAAATTCTCTTTTAGCTCTAAACGTAGCGTTATTTTATTACTTTCATCCATACAAACATAAAGAGCTTTAATTGATTCCTCAACCTTAGGCGCAAAAAAAATCATCTTGATATTTTCCACATCATGAGAAATTCTATCAACACTTCTAGACAGATCATCAATCTTATTCAACTTTTCTTCTATGGTAGTGTTGAAATCTTTTTGCGTGTTGATAAATTATTTAATATTATTCTCAAGATCAAAGTTTTTCCTATTATTATAAGATTTATTTCCATAGGAATCACCATAATTATTAGAGGAATTACTAGGAAAAGGCCTAGGATTAAAATTCCCTCTATAAGTATTGTCATTGAAAATATTTCGAGAGATAAAATTCACATCTATGACATCACTATTTTGCTCAATCAAAGTAGACAAAGGCATATCATTGAAATCAATAGGAGCACTTTTACTAGCAACCATTTTCATAAGAGTATCAACTTTTTCACTCAAAGAAGAAATTTCTTCAACCTAATTAACCTTTTTACTAGTAGGAGCTCTTTTGGTATGCCATTGTGAATAATTGGCCATAATATTATCAAGCAATTTAGTGGCTTCACCCAAAGTAATTTCCATAAAAGTACCACCCGCGGTGGAATCTAAAAGATTACGAGAAACAAAATTCAATCCCGCATAAAAAATTTGTATGATCATCCAAAGATTTAACCCATGAGTTGGGCAATTCCTTAGCATCATTTTCATCCTTTCCCAAGATTGTGCAGCATGCTCATGTTAAAGTTGCTTGAAATTCATGATCTGGGTTCTAAGGGAAATAATTTTTGCGGGCAGAAAATACTTAGTGATAAAAGCATCTTTGCACTTATTCCAAGAATCGATACTATTGCGAGGCAAAGAAGAGAACCAATTTTTTGCAGAATCACGCACGGAAAACAGAAATAATTTCATCTTAACAACATCATTGTCCACATCTTTTTTCTTTTGCATATCGCATAATTCCACGAAGGTATTAAGATGGGACGCGACATCCTCATTAGGAGTACCAGAAAATTGATGTTTCATAACAAGATTCAGCAAAGCAATATTAATATCACAAGACTCAGCACTAGTGGCGGGAGGAGCAAGCGGAGTGCTAATAAAACCATTGTTGTTGGTATTTGAGAAATCACACAATTTGGTGTTCTCTTGAGTCATGATGACTACTCAACAAGATTGCACTCAAAAACAGATCCGGCAAGAAAACGGCGAATGAAAAAAGAGGGGCGAATAAAATGGCAAATTTTTGTGAAGTGGGGGAGAGGAAAACGAGAGGCAAATGGAAAATAATGTAAATTGCAAGGAGATGAGATTTATGATTAGGAACCTAGTATATGTTGAAGATCCTCCCCGGCAACGGTGCCAGAAATTCCTTTTGATGCCGGCATGAAGCTACGTTGGTATTTCCCCAAAGAGGAAGGGATGATGCAGCATAGCAGTGGTAGGTATTTCCCTCAGTGATGAAACCAAGGTTATCGAACCAGTAGGAGAACCAAGCAACACAACATAAACGACACCTGCACACAAATAACAAATACTCGCAACCAAACGTGTAAAAGGGTTGCCAATCCCTTTCGGGTAGCGGCACCCCAAGATAGGCAACGGACGTGAATAAAATTGTAGTACCTTGACGGATCAAACGCCAAATAAAATAAATAAGAATAAAATGAAACAAGGTATTTTTGTATTTTTGGTTTAATAGATCTAAAAATAAAAGCAAAGGAAAAGTAGATCGCAAAGGCAAATAATATGAGAAAGAGACCCGAGGGCCGTAGGTTTCACTAGTGGCTTCTCTCGAGAAAATAGCAAACGGTGGGTAAAAAAATAACTGTTGGGCAATTGATAGAACTTCAAATAATCATGACGATATCGAGGCAATGATCATTACATAGGCATCACGTCCAAGATTAGTAGACCGACTCCTGCCTGCATCTACTACTATTACTCCACACATCGACCGCTATTCAGCATGCATCTAGTGTATTAAGTTCATGGAGAAACGGAGTAATGCAATAAGAACAATGACATGATGTAGACAAGATCTATCTGAGTAGAGATATACCCCATCGTTTTATCCTTAGTAGCAACGATAAATACGTGCCGGTTCCCCTTCTGTCACTGGGATCAAGCACCGTAAGATCGAACCCACTACAAAGCACCTCTTCCCATTGCAAGATAAAATAGATCAAGTTGGCCAAACAAAACCCAAATATCGGAGAAGAAATACATGGCTATAAGAAATCATGCATATAAGAGATCAAAGAAACTCAAATAACTTTCATGGATATAAAAGGATAGATCTGATCATAAACTCAAAGTTCATCTGATCCCAACAAACACACCGCAAAAAGAGTTACATCATATGGATCTCCAAGATACCATTGTATTGAGAATCAAACGAGAGAGTGGAAGCCATATAGCTACTAACTACGGACCCGAAGGTCTACAAAGAACTACTCACGCATCATCGAAGAGGCACCAATGGAAGTGGTGAACCCCTCCGTGATGGTGTCTAGATTGGATCTGGTAGTTCTGGACTCTACGGCGGCTGGAATTGATTTTCGCCGACTCCCCTAGGGTTTCTAGAATATTGGGGTATTTATAGAGCAAAGAGGCGGTCCGGGGGCACCCGAGGTGGGCACAACTCACCAGGGCGCGCCTGGGCCTCCTGGCGCGCCCTAGTGGGTTGTGCTTCACTCGGAACATCCCCCAGGCGGTGCCTTGGCCCATTGGTTGTCTTCTGGTCCATAAAAAGTCTTCGTAAATTTTCGTTGCATTTGGACTCCATTTGGTATTAATTTCCTGCAATGTAAAAACATGCAGAAAACAGCAACTAGCACTTGGCACTATGTCAATAGGTTAGTACCAAAAAATGTTATAAAATGATTATAAAACATCCAAGATTGATAATATAACAGCATGGAACAATCAAAAAGTATACATATGTTGGAGATGTATCAGCTGCCCCTACTGTCACTGGGATAGGACACTGCAAGATTGAACCCAAAGCTACGCACTTCTCCCATTGCAAGAAAAAACAATCTTGTTTGCCAAACCAAATCAATAGTTCGAAGAGACTTGCAAAGATATCAAATCATGCATAAAAGAATTCAAAGGATATTCAAATAATATTCATAGATAAGCTTATCATAAATCCACAATTCATCTGATCTCGGCAAACACACCGCAAAAAGAGTATTACATCGACTAGATCTCCAAGAACATCGAGGAGAACTTTGTATTGAGAATCAAAGAGAGAGAAGAAGTCGTCTAGCTACTAGCTATGGACATGTAGGTTTGAAGTGAACTACTCACGCTTCATCGGAGAGGCAATGGTGTTGATGTAGAAGCCCTCCGTGATCGATTCCCCCTCCGACAGGATGCCGGAAAATGCCCCGAGATGGGATCTCACGGGTACAGAAGGTTGCGGTGGTGGAAAAGTGGTTTCGTGGCTCCCCTACATGTTTTTGGGGTATAAGAGTATATATAGGCGAAAGAATTAGGTCAGGGGAGCTACGAGGGGCCCACAAGGTCGGGGGCGCGCCCTCCACCCTTGTGGCCGCCTCGAGGCTCCTATGATTTGTATTCCAAGTCTCTTGGGTGTCTTTTGGTCCAATAAAAAATCATGGCGGAAGTTTTATTCCGTTTGGACTCCGTTTGGTATTCCTTTTCTGTGAAACTCTAAAACAAGGAAAAACAGAAACTGGCACTGGGCTCTAGGTTAATAGGTTAGTCCCAAAAATCATATAAAATAGCATATTAATGCATATAAAACATCCAAAACAGATAATATAATAGTATGGAACAATAAAAAATTATAGATACCTTGTAGACGTATCAAGCATCCCTAAGCTTCATTCATGCTCGTCCTCGAGTAGCTAAATGTTAAAAACAGAATTTTTGATGTGGAATGCTACCTAACATATTTATCCATGTAATTCTCTTTATTGTGGCATGAATGTTCAGATCTGTAAGATTCAAAACAAAAGTTTAATATTGACATAAAAACAATAACACTTCAAGCACACTAACAAAATAATTATGTCTTCTCAAAATAACATGGCCAAAGAAAGTTTATCCCTACAAAATCATATAGTCTGACTATGCTCCATCTTCATCACACAAAATATTTAAATCATGCACAACCCCGATGAAAAGCCAAGCAATTTTTCATAATTTTGACGTTCTCAAACTTTTTCAACTTTCACGCAATACATGAGCGTGAGCCATGGATATAGCACTATAGGTGGAATAGACGGTGGTTGTGGAGAAGACAAAAAGAAGGAGATAGTCTCACATCAACTAGGCATATCAATGGGCTATGGAGATGCCCATTAATAGATATCAATGTGAGTGAGTAGGGATTGCCATGCAATAGATGCACTAGATGTTGGGGAACGTTGCAGAAAATTAAAATTTTTCCTACGGTTTCACCAAGATCCATCTATGAGTTCATCTAAGCAACGAGTCAAGGGAGAGAGTTTGCATCTACATACCACTTGTAGATCACGAGCGGAAGCTTGTCAAGGGGATGGTGATGATGGAGTCATACTCGAACGTGATTCGGATCACCGATGTCCAAGTGCTGAACGGACAGCACCTCCCCGTTCAACACACGTACGGGACGGGAGACGTCTCCTCCGTCTTGATCCAGCAAGGAGGAAGGAGAGGTTGAGGAAGGCAGCTCCAACAGCAGCACGACGGCGTGGTGTAGTTGGTGCAGCAGTACTCCGACAGGGCTTCGCCAAGCACGTACAGAGGAGGAGAGGTGTTGGGGAGGGGAGGGGCTGCGCCTTGAGTTATGGTGTGTTGCAGCCCTCCCCTCACCCCTCTATATATAGGGGAAGGGGCAAGGGGGGCCGGCCCTCTAGGGAAAACCCTAGGGGGGCGGCGGCCAAGGGGTGGGGGGCTTGCCCCCCAAGCAAGGGGGGTGCGCCCCCTTTAGGGTTTCCCCCCCAACCCTAGGCGCATGGGCCCAAGGGGGGGGCGCCAAGCCCACTAGTGGCTGGCTTCTATCCCTACACAGCCTAAATGGCCCCCCGGGAGGGGTGGTCCCTCCCGGTGGACCCCCGGAACCTTACCGGTGATCCCGGTACAATACTGGTATGACCCCGAAACTTTCCGGTGCCCGTTTAACAACTTCCCATATATAAAACTTTACCTCCGGACCATTCCGGAACTCCTCGTGACGTCCGGGATCTCATCCGGGACTCCGAACAACATTCGGTAATCACATACTTGTCTTCCTGATAACCCTAGCGTCACCGAACCTTAAGTGTGTAGACCCTATGGGTTCGGGAGACATGCAGACATGACCGAGACTCTCCGGTCAATAACCAACAGCGGGATCTGGATACCCATGTTGGCTCCCACATGCTCCTCGATGAAGTCATCGGATGAACCACGATGTCGAGGATTCGATCAAACCCCGTATACAATTCCCTTTGTCAATCGGTACGTTACTTGCCCGAGACTCGATCGTCGGTATCCCAATACCTTGTTCAGTCTCGTTACCGGCAAGTCACTTTACTCGTACCGTAATGCATGATCCCGTGGCCAACACCTTGGTCACCTTGAGCTCATTATTATGATGCATTACCGAGTGAGCCCAGAGATACCTCTCCGTCATACGGAGTGACAAATCCCAGTCTCGATCCGTGTCAACCCAATAGACACTTTCGGAGATACCTGTAGTGCACCTTTATAGTCACCCAGTTACGTTGTGACGTTTGATACACCCAAAGCATTCCTACGGTATCCAGGAGTTACACGATCTCATGGTCGAAGGAAGAGATACTTGACATTGGAAAAGCTCTAGCAAACGAACTAACCGACCTTTGTGCTATGCTTAGGATTGGGTCTTGTCCATCACATCATTCTCCTAATGATGTGATCCCATTATCAACAACATCCAATGTCCATAGCCAGGAAACCATGACTATCTGTTGATCACAATGAGCTAGTCAACTAGAGGCTTACTAGGGACATATTGTGGTCTATGTATTCACACGTGTATTACGATTTCCGGATAATACAGTTATAGCATGAATAAAAGACTATTATCATGAACAAAGAAATATAATAATAACAATTTTATTATTGCCTCTAGGGCATATTTCCAATAGTCTCCCACTTGCACTAGAGTCACTAATCTAGTTACATTGTGATGAATCGAACACCCATAGAGTTCTGGTGTTGATCATGTTTTGCTCGCAAGAGAGGTTTAGTCAACGGATCTGCGACATTCAGATCCGTATGTACTTTGCAAATTTCTATGTCTCCATCTTGAACATTTTCACGGATGGAGTTGAAACGACGCTTGATGTGCCTGGTCTTCTTGTGAAACCTGGGCTCCTTGGCAAGGGCAATAGCTCCAGTGTTGTCACAGAAGAGTTTGATTGGCCCCGACGCATTGGGTATGACTCCTAGGTCGGTGATGAACTCCTTCACCCAAATAGCTTCATGCGCTGCCTCCGAGGCTGCCATGTACTCCTCTTCACATGTAGATCCCGCCACGACGCTCTGCTTGCAGCTGCACCAGCTTACTGCTCCACCATTCAACATATACACGTATCCGGTTTGTGACTTAGAGTCATCCAGATCTGTGTCGAAGCTAGCGTCGACGTAACCCTTTACGACGAGCTCTTCGTCACCTCCATAAACGAGAAACATGTCCTTTGTCCTTTTCAGGTACTTTAGGATATTCTTGACCGCTGTCCAGTGTTCCTTGCCGGGATTACTCTGGTATCTTGCTACCAAACTTACGGCAAGGTTTACATTAGGTCTGGTACACAGCATGGCATACATAATAGATCCTATGGCTGAAGCATAGGGGATGACACTCATCTCTTCTTTATCTTTTGCCGTGGTCGGTGACTGAGCTGAGCTCAATCTCACACCTTGTAACATAGGCAAGAACCCTTTCTTGGACTCATCCATTTTGAACTTTTTCAAAATCTTATCAAGGTATGTGCTTTGTGAAAGACCTATGAGGCGTCTCGATCTATCTCTATAGATCTTGATGCCTAATATATAAGCAGCTTCTCCAAGGTCCTTCATTGAAAAACATTTGTTCAAGTAGGCCTTAATGCTGTCCAGAAATTCTATATTATTTCCCATCAAGAGTATGTCATCCACATATAATATGAGAAATGCTACAGAGCTCCCAGTCACTTTCTTGTAAACGCAGGCTTCTCCATAAGTCTGCATAAACCCAAACGCTTTGATCATCTCATCAAAGCGAATATTCCAACTCCGAGATGCTTGCACCAGCCCATAAATGGATCGCTGGAGCTTGCATACTTTGTTAGCGTTCTTAGGATCGACAAAACCTTCCGGCTGCATCATATACAGCTCTTCCTTAAGATGCCCGTTAAGGAATGCCGTTTTGACGTCCATCTGCCATATCTCATAATCATAGTATGCGGCAATTGCTAACATGATTCGGACGGACTTAAGCTTTGCTACGGGAGAGAATGTCTCGTCGTAGTCAATCCCCTGAACTTGTCGATAACCCTTAGCGACAAGTCGAGCTTTATAGATGGTGACATTACCATCCGCGTCCGTCTTCTTCTTAAAGATCCATTTGTTTTCTATCGCTCGCCGATCATCGGGCAAGTCAGTCAAAGTCCATACTTTGTTTCCATACATGGATTCTATCTCGGATTTCATGGCTTCTAGCCATTTGTTGGAATCTGGGCCCACCATCGCTTTTTCATAGTTCGAAGGTTCACCATTGTCTAACAACATGATTTCCAGGACAGGGTTGCCGTACCACTCTGGTGCGGAACGTGTCCTTGTGGACCTTCGAAGTTCAGTAGCAACTTGATCCGAAGTACCTTGATCATCATCATTGGTTTCCTCTTCAGTTGGTGTGGGCATCACAGGAACATTTTCCTGAGCTGCACCACTTTCCCGTTCGAGAGGTAGTACTTCATCGAGTTCTACTTTCCTCCCACTTACTTCTTTCGAGAGAAATTCTTTTTCCAGAAAGCATCCGTTCTTGGCAACAAAGATCTTGCCCTCGGATCTTAAGTAGAAGGTATACCCTACAGTTTCCTTAGGGTATCCTATGAAGACGCATTTTTCCGACTTGGGTTCGAGCTTTTCAGGTTGAAGTTTCTTGACATAAGCATTGCATCCCCAAACTTTTAGAAACGACAGCTTAGGTTTCTTCCCAAACCATAATTCATACGGTGTCGTCTCAACGGATTTAGACGGTGCCCTATTTAAAGTGAATGTAGCTGTCTCTAGAGCGTATCCCCAAAATGATAGCGGTAAATCGGTAAGAGACATCATAGATCGCACCATATCCAATAGAGTGCGATTATGACGTTCGGACACACCGTTTCGCTGAGGTGTTCCAGGCAGCATGAGTTGTGAAATGATTCCACATTTCCTTAAGTGTGTGCCAAATTCGTGACTTAAATATTCTCCTCCACGATCTGATCGTAGGAACTTTATCTTTCGGTCACGTTGATTCTCCACCTCATTCTGAAATTCCTTGAACTTTTCAAAGGTCTCAGACTTGTGTTTCATTAAGTAGACATACCCATATCTACTTAAGTCATCAGTGAGAGTGAGAACATAACGATATCCTCCGCGAGCCTCAACGCTCATTGGACCGCACACATCGGTATGTATGATTTCCAACAAGTTGGTTGCTCGCTCCATTGTTCCGGAGAACGGAGTCTTGGTCATTTTTCCCATGAGGCATGGTTCGCATGTGTCAAATGATTCATAATCAAGAGACTCTAAAAGTCCATCAGCATGGAGCTTCTTCATGCGCTTCACACCAATGTGACCAAGGCGGCAGTGCCACAAGTATGTGGGACTATCGTTATCAACTTTACATCTTTTGGCATCTACACTATGAACATGTGTAATATTACGCTCGAGATTCATTAAGAATAAACCATTGACCATCGGAGCATGACCATAAAACATATCTCTCATATAAATCGAACAACCATTATTCTCAGACTTAAATGAGTAGCCATCTCGTATTAAACGAGATCCAGATACAATGTTCATGCTCAAACTTGGCACTAAATAACAATTATTAAGGTTCAAAACTAATCCCGTAGGTAAATTTAGAGGCAGCGTGCCGACGGCGATCACATCGACTCTGGAACCATTCCCGACGCGCATCGTCACCTCGTCCTTCGCCAGTCTCCGTTTATTCCGCAGCTCCTGCTGTGAGTTACAAATATGAGCAACGGCACCGGTATCAAATACCCAGGAGTTACTACGAGTACTGGTAAGGTACACATCAATTACATGTATATCAAATATACCTTTGGTGTTGCCGGCCTTCTTATCCGCTAAGTATTTGGGGCAGTTCCGCTTCCAGTGACCCTTCCCCTTGCAATAAAAGCACTCAGTCTCAGGCTTGGGTCCATTCTTTGACTTCTTCCCGGCAACTGGCTTACCGGGCGCGGCAACCTCTTTGCCGTCCTTCTTGAAGTTCTTTTTACCCTTGCCCTTCTTGAACTTAGTGGTCTTATTGACCATCAACACTTGATGTTCTTTCTTGATTTCAACCTCTGCTGACTTCAGCATAGAAAATACTTCAGGAATGGTCTTTACCATCCCCTGCATATTGTAGTTCATCACAAAGCTCTTGTAGCTTGGTGGGAGCGACTGAAGGATTCTGTCAATGACTGCCTCATCAGGGAGGTTAATATTTAGCTGGGTCATACGGTTGTGCAACCCAGACATCTTGAGTATGTGCTCACTGACATAACTATTTTCCTCCATCTTACAACTATAGAACTTGTCGGATATGTCATATCTCTCGACCCGGGCGTGAGCTTGAAAAACTAGTTTTAGCTCTTTGAACATCTCATATGCTCCGTGATGCTCAAAACGCTTTTGGAGCCCTGGTTCTAAGCTGTAAAGCATGCCGCACTGAACGAGGGAGTAATCATCAGCACGAGACTGCCAAGCATTCATAATGTCTTGGTTCTCTGGGACGGGAGCGTCACCTAGTGGTCCTTCTAGGACATATTGTTTCCTGGCAGCTATGAGGATGATCCTCAGGTTCCGGACCCAGTCCGTATAGTTGCTGCCATCATCTTTCAGCTTGGTTTTCTCTAGGAACGCGTTGAAGTTCATGTTGACATGAGCGTTGGCCATTTGATCTACAAGACATATTTGCAAAGGTTTTAGACTAAGTTCATGATAATTAAGTTCTAATCAAATTATGAACTCCCACTTAGATTAGACATCCCTCTAGTCATCTAAGTGTTACACGATCCGAGTCAACTAGCCCGTGTCCGATCATCCCGTGAGACGGACTAGTCATCGTCGGTGAACATCTTCATGTTGATCGTATCTTCCATACGACTCGTGTTCGACCTTTCGGTCTCCGTGTTCCGAGGCCATGTCTGCACATGCTAGGCTCGTCAAGTTAACCCTAAGTGTTTTCGCTGTGTAAAACTGTCTTACACCCGTTGTATGTGAACGTAAGAATCCATCACACCCGATCATCACGTGGTGCTTAGAAGCGACGAACTGTAGCAACGGTGCACAGTTAGGGGAGAACACTTCTTGAAATTTTGTAAGGGATCATCTTATTTACTACCGTCGTCCTAAGTAAACAAGATGCATAAAACATAATAAACATCACATGCAATTATATAAAGTAGTGACATGATATGGCCAATATCATATAGCTCCTTTGATCTCCATCTTCGGGGCTCCATGATCATCTTGTCACCGGCATGACACCATGATCTCCATCATCGTGTCTTCATGAAGTTGTCACGCCAACGACTACTTCTACTTCTATGACTAACGCGTTTAGCAATAAAGTAAAGTAAGTTACATGGCGTTCTTCAATGACACGCAGGTCATACAAAAATAAAGACAACTCCTATGGCTCCTGCCGGTTGTCATACTCATCGACATGCAAGTCATGAATCCTATTACAAGAACATGATCTCATACATCACAATTCATCATTCATCACAACTTCTGGCCATATCACATCACATGATCAATCGCTGCAAAAACAAGTTAGACGTCCTCTAATTGTTGTTGCATCTTTTACGTGGCTGCAATTGGGTTCTAGCAAGAACGTTTTCTTACCTACGAATAACCACAACGTGATTTTGTCAACTTCTATTTACCCTTCATAAGGGCCCTTTTCATCGAATCCGCTCCAACTAAAGTGGGAGAGACAGACACCCGCCAGCCACCTTATGCAACTAGTGCATGTCAATCGGTGGAACCGGTCTCACGTAAGCGTACGTGTAAGGTTGGTCCGGGCCGCTTCATCCCACAATGCCGTTGAAGCAAGAAAAGATTAGTAGTGGCAAGTAAGTTGACAAGATCCACGCCCACAACAAAATTGTGTTCTACTCGTGCAAAGAGAACTACGCATAGACCTAGCTCATGATGCCACTGTTGGGGAACGTTGCAGAAAATTAAAAATTTTCCTACGGTTTCACCAAGATCCATCTATGAGTTCATCTAAGCAACGAGTCAAGGGAGAGAGTTTGCATCTACATACCACTTGTAGATCACGAGCGGAAGCTTGTCAAGGGGATGGTGATGATGGAGTCGTACTCGAACGTGATTCGGATCACCGATGTCCAAGTGCTGAACGAACAGCACCTCCGCGTTCAACACACATACGGGACGGGAGACGTCTCCTCCGTCTTGATCCAGCAAGGAGGAAGGAGAGGTTGAGGAAGGCAGCTCCAACGGCAGCACGACGGTGTGGTGTAGTTGGTGCAGCAGTACTCCGACAGGGCTTCGCCAAGCACGTACGGAGGAGGAGAGGTGTTGGGGAGGGGAGGGGCTGCGCCTTGAGTTATGGTGTGTTGCAGCCCTCCCCTCACCCCTCTATATATAGGGGAAGGGGCAAGGGGGGCCGGCCCTCTAGGGAAAACCCTAGGGGGGGCGGCGGCCAAGGGGTGGGGGGCTTGCCCCCCAAGCAAGGGGGGTGCGCCCCCTTTAGGGTTTCCCCCCCAACCCTAGGCGCATGGGCCCAAGGGGGGGCGCCAAGCCCACTAGGGGCTGGCTGCTATCCCTACGCAGCCCAAATGGCCCCCCCGGGAGGGGTGGTCCCTCCCGGTGGACCCCCGGAACCTTACCGGTGGTCCCGGTACAATACCGGTATGACCCCGAAACTTTCCGGTGCCCGTTTAACAACTTCCCATATATAAAACTTTACCTCCGGACCATTCCGGAACTCCTCGTGACGTCCGGGATCTCATCCGGGACTCCGAACAACATTCGGTAATCACATACTTGTCTTCCTGATAACCCTAGCGTCACCGAACCTTAAGTGTGTAGACCCTACGGGTTCGGGAGACATGCAGACATGACCGAGACTCTCCGGTCAATAACCAACAGCGGGATCTGGATACCCATGTTGGCTCCCACATGCTCCTCGATGAAGTCATCGGATGAACCACGATGTCGAGGATTCGATCAAACCCCGTATACAATTCCCTTTGTCAATCGGTACGTTACTTGCCCGAGACTCGATCGTCGGTATCCCAATACCTTGTTCAGTCTCGTTACCGGCAAGTCACTTTACTCGTACCGTAATGCATGATCCCGTGGCCAACACCTTGGTCACCTTGATCTCATTATGATGATGCATTACCGAGTGGGCCCAGAGATACCTCTCCGTCATACGGAGTGACAAATCCCAGTCTCGATCCGTGTCAACCCAATAGACACTTTCGGAGATACCTGTAGTGCACCTTTATAGTCACCCAGTTACGTTGTGACGTTTGATACACCCAAAGCATTCCTACGGTATCCAGGAGTTACACGATCTCATGGTCGAAGGTAGAGATACTTGACATTGGAAAAGCTCTAGCAAACGAACTAACCGACCTTTGTGCTATGCTTAGGATTGGGTCTTGTCCATCACATCATTCTCCTAATGATGTGATCCCATTATCAACGACATCCAATGTCCATAGCCAGGAAACCATGACTATCTGTTGATCACAACGAGCTAGTCAACTAGAGGCTTACTAGGGACATATTGTGGTCTATGTATTCACACGTGTATTACGATTTCCGGATAATGCAGTTATAGCATGAATAAAAGACTATTATCATGAACAAAGAAATATAATAATAACACTTTTATTATTGCCTCTAGGGCATATTTCCAACACTAGAGCTATAAGTTTATGAAAGCTCAAAAAGAAACTAAGTGGGTGTGCATCGAACTCACTTGCTCACGAAGACCTAGGACAATTTGAGGAAGCCCATCATTGGAATATACAAGCCAAGTTCTATAATGAAAAATTTCCACAAGTATATGAAAGTGATATCATAGGAGACTCTCTATCATGAAGATCATGGTGCTACTTTGAAAGGACATGCGGTGCCCCCATGTGTGGTTTTGGTAATTGATGATAATCTCTATGGACTAATGGTTTCCTTGAGTTATATTCGAAGGATTTGTCCATAGGCTTTTCTTGGAGTCCACTTGTTGGTTTCAAGGAGAGTTTGTGCTGACCAAGGTGCTATTCAAGGAATTACCTAAAGATTGGTCATGTGAGAGGTTGATCAAGACTATGTCAAATAGTGAATCAAGTTGATCAACACACAAAGCGTAGATGATGTATCGAGAGGGATCAAGTGATCCCTTGGTATGGTAAGCATTGTCAATTATGCTTTGTGTACTAACCCATGGTATTCGTGAGAGTTCTTTGTGGGGTTAGGTTGCAGTGTGTAAGTTCAATTGGAGCATCATGAAGAGATCAAATGCTTGAAGCTTGCCGTCCATTGTGGTGACAATGGACTTGTGAAGATGTTTGAAAGAGTGGCTCACCCATAGTGGAGTATGGGGGAGCAGTCAACTAGTCTTCATCGAGCCAACGCAATCAAGAAAGGTGGTCCAACTTGAGGGAGTCAATATCGTCATCATCTAGCTCAAGTGGACCATGTGCAAGGCAAAGGTTTGCCCTTGATAGATTTTCTATTTTACCAGTCTCATGGTGGTAGTTGGGAGACCGGGTTATAGGATCGATTGTCGTACTATCAAGGGGGGCTCTCGATGAGTAGCTTCATCGTATCATTCATAGAGAGCTCAAACCATTGCATCCTTGCATCATATTTCTTGGTTCTTGTTTGGTTCTCTTTGTGAGTCTTAGAGCTTTTGTTCATCTTGATGACAAGCTCGAGTTCATCGAAAACAGAGTTTACATGCATCTTCTATGATGTTTTCAATGTTGGAGGTTATGCCGGTTCTTCTCTGTTGGAGGTTTCTCTCCTCTATTAGTTAGGCATACCTCCCCTACCTCTTCTTACTAGATGCTACTCGTCGTCTTGTTTCCAACAAGCTTGAGTTTGCTCATTTCGGAGCACTTTTGCAAAAGTTATGGCAGTTCTAGTTCTATTGTATCCTTCTAATGTCTTTAGCTGCGTTATGAAGGTAGCCAAGTGCTAAAGCCTCTGTGGTGTGCCGTAGTACTGCTCAAGGGAGCGGTAGTACCACAGGGGCCAGTGGTAGTACCGCTCCTGGTGAGCGGTAGTACCGCTGCCTCCAGCGCTGATGCTAATGCATGCGGAAGTAGGCGCGGATGTAATTTTTTACATCCGCCCTTACGCGGTAGTATGCTCCCTGTGAGCGGTAGTACCGTATCGGCTTTCTACTCGAAGCTAGCTCCAGCAGATGTAGGCGCGGCAATAATTTTTTTACATCCTTGGACGCGCGGTAGTATCACTATCCCCAGCGGTAGTACCGCTACCTCACTGTGTATACTGTCGTGTGCTGCACCTGGGTGGCCATTGAATACTACCCCTGCGGTAGTACCGCAAGGGCAGGCGGTAGTACCGCAAGGGTAGGCGGTAGTACCGCTCCGGCAGTAGTGTCGCCCTGTTGCCCCATTGCAGTAGTGTTTCGTTTGGCTACTACCACCCGGAGCGGTACTACCGCTCGGTGCGGGCTGTGAGGATAACGGTTGGATTTTTCCCCTCCTATAAAAGGGGGTCTTCTTCCCCATTGAACCTTATCCTTTGATCTCATGTTCTTCCCCCATTGTTGACCTTCTTCGACCTTGCTATCTCTCAATCTCCCCATGGATTCTTGCTAGTTTTGGGGGGGAAAAGAGAGAGGAGATCTAGATCCACATTTCCACCAATCACTTTCTCCTCTATGTGAGGGGAACCCCTTGGATCTAGATCTTGGAGTTCTTGGTGTTCTCCTTCTTGTTCTTCCTCCCATTTTCCTCCCTTGCATTAGTTGCTTTGGTGGGATTTAGGAGAGAAGGACTTGGGCACTCCGTGTGCCCTTGCCATTGCATTTGGTGCATCAGTTTGAGTTCTCCATGGTGATACATGGAAGTTACAAGTTGAGAAGCTTATTACTCTTGGGTGCTTGGTGCCCATGAGCTTATTCCTCTTGGGTGCTTGGGCGCCCTAGACGGTTGGTGGTGTTCGGAGCTCAATCACTATGGTGTAAAGCTCTAGGAAAGCGTCGGGGTATACAACTAGGTTTTGGAGATCGCCCTGAGCAATTTGACGGGTACCGGTGACCGCCCCCAAGGGTTGCCAAAGTGTACGGGTTCGGTGACCGCCCACAAGGGTTTCCATTTGTACGGGTTTGGTGACCACCCTCAAGGGTCCCTTAGTGAAATCACGACATCTTGCATTGTGCGAGGGTGTGAGGAGATTACAGTGGCCCTAGTGGCTTCTTGGGGAGCATTGTGCCTCCACACCGCTCCAAACGGAGATTAGCATCCGCAAGTGTGTGAACTTCAGGGTACATCGTCATCTCCGCGTGCCTCGATTATCTCTTACCCGAGCCCTTTACTTATGCACTTTACTTTGTGATAGCCATATCGTTCTTTGTCATATCTCTTGCTATCACATAGTTGATTATCTTGCTTAGCATAAGTTGTTGGTATACATAGGTGAGCCTAGTTGTTTTAGGTTTTGTTCTTGTCAAATTAACCACTAGGTTTTTTCCACATTTTTAAAGCCTAAACCGTATTTATTTTAAAGCGCCTCGTCACCCCCCCCCTCTAGGCGACATCCACGATCTTTCATACTTTGAAGCACAAGTGTGGCAAAAAGGATAGTAACATTGTCCCTTCTCTCTTTTTCACTCATTTTTTTGTTTGGGCCTTCTCTCTTTTTTGGACTCTTTATTTTATTTTATTTTTCGTCTGAAGTCTCATCCCGACTTGTGGGGGAATCATAGTCTCCATCATCCTTTCCTCACATGGGACAATGCTCTAATAATGAAGATCATCACACTTTTATTTACTTACAACTCAACAATTACAACTCGATACTTAGAACAAAATATGACTCTATGTGAATGCCTCCGGCGGTGTACCGGGATGTGCAATGAATCAAGCGCGACATGTATAAAAATTGATGAACGGTGGCTTTGCCACAAATACGATGTCAACTACATGATCATGCAAAGCAATATGACAATGATGGAGCATGTCATAATAAACGGAACGGTGGAAAGTTGCATGGCTATATATCTCGGAATGGCTATGGAAATGCCATAATAGGTAGGTATGGTGGTTGTTTTGAGGAAGGATATGTGGTGGGTTTATGGTACCGGCGAAAGTTGTGCGGTACTAGAGCGGCTAGTAATGGCGGAGCGGTGAGAGTGCGTATAATCCATGGACTCAACATTAGTCATAAAGAACTCATATACTTACTGCAAAAATCTATTATTCATTGAAACAAAGTATTACGCGCATGCTCCTAGGGGGATAGATTGGTAGGAAAAGACCATCGCTCATCCCTGACCGCCACTCATAAGGAAGACAATCAAGAAATAAATCATGCTCCGACTTCATCACATAACGGTTCACCATAAGTGCATGCTACAGGACTTACAAACTTTAACACAAGTATTTCTCAAATTCACAACTACTTACTAGAATGACTCTAATATCGCCATCTTCATATCTCAAAACAATCATAAGGAATTAAACTTTGAATAGTATTCAATGCACTTTATATGAAAGTTTTTATTATATCCCTCTTGGATGTCTATCATATTAGTACTAATTTTATAACCAAAGAAAATTACCATGCTGTTTAGAGACTCTCAAAATAATATAAGTGAAGTACGGGAGTTCATCAATTTCTATAAAATAAAACCACTGTCGTGCTCTAAAACATATAAGTGAAGCACTAGAGCAAATTTTGCCTAGCTCAAAAGATATAAGTGAAGCACATAGAGCATTCTAATAAATCATGATTCATGTGTGTCTCTCTCAAAATATGTGTACAACAAGGATGATTGTGGCAAACTAAAAAGCAAAGACTCAAATCAGACAAGACGCTCCAAGAAAAACACATATCATGTGGTGAATAAAAATATAGCCTCAAGTGAAGTTACCGATAGATGAAGACGAAAGAGGGGATGCCTTACCGGGGCATCCCCAAGCTTAGGCTTTTTGACATTCTTGAATATTACCTTGGGGTGCCTTGGGCATCCCCAAGCTTAGGCTCTTGCCACTCCTTATTCCATAGTCCATCAAATCCTTACCCAAAACTTGAAAACTTCACAACACAAAACTCCAACAGAAAATCTCGTAAGCTCAGTTAGTATAAGAAAATAAATCACCACTTTTTCTACTGATGTGAACTCATTCTTTATTTATATTGGTGTAATATCTACTGTATTCCAACTTTTCCATGGTTCATACCCCCCGATACTAGCCATAGATGCACCAAAATAAGCAAACAACATGCCAAAAATAGAATCTGACAAAAACAGAACAGCCTGTAACAATATGGAGATTTAAAATACTTCTATAACTCCAAAAATTCTGAGAAATCAGGAAGTCCTATAAATATTGTTTATTAATTCTTTGCAAAAATAGTTAGTATTATATCGCGCTTCTGTTCAAAATTAAAACTAATCTCCTGGGCACAAAAGTTTGTGTTTTCAGCAGGATCAAATTAACTATCACCGTAAGCTATCCCAAAGGTCTTACTTGGCACAAGCACTAATTAAAGCACAATACCACATCTAACAAGATGCTAGATTATTTATTCAAAGCAAAACAGGACCTAAAAGCAAGAACAAAAATAAAATTGGGTTGCCTCCCAACAAGCGCTATTGTTTAATGCTCCTAGCTAGGCATAACAACACGAATAGATCTAAGTATTATCATCTTTGGCATGCAATCCATAAGTGGCTCTCACAATAGATTCATAAGGAAATTTAATTTAATTTCTTGGAAAGTGTTCCATGCCTTTCCTTAATGGAAATTGAAATCTGATGTTTCCTTCTTTCATATCAATAATTGAACCAATCGTTCTAAGTAAAGGTCTACCAAGAATAATAGGACATGTACGATTGCAATCTATATCAAGAACAATGAAATCTACAGGCACATAATTCCTATTTGAAACAATAAGAACATCATTAATTATTCCCATAGGTTTCTTAATAGTGGAATCCGCAAGATGCAAATTTAAGGAACAATCATCAAATTCACGGAAACCTAACACATCACATAAAGTTTTCGGAATCGTGGAAACACTAGCACACAAATAACACAAAGCATAGCATTCATAATCTTTAATCTTAATCTTAATAGTAGGTTCCCACTCATCATAAAGTTTTCTAGGAATAGAAACTTCCAAATTAAGCTTTTCTTCATAAGATTGCATCATAGCATCAACGATATGTTTAGTAAAAGCTTTGTTTTGATTATAAGCATGAGGAGAATTCAACATGGATTGCAACAAGGAAATACGATATATCAAAGAGCAATTATCATAATTAAAGTCCTCGAAATCGAAGATAGTGGGTTCATTGCTTTCTAAAGTTTTGACCTCTTCAATCCCACTTTTATCAATTTTTGCATTAAGATCAAAAAACTCCGAATCATAGGGACGCCTTCTAACTAAAGTTGACTCATCTCCAGTCCCATATTTATCAAGATTTATATTGGAAAACAAAGATTAAGTAGGAGTCACATCAATCAATTTTAGATCTTCATCATTATTTTCATGGGAACTAGAAAAACATGCTTTTATAAACCAATCTTTCTTAGCACGCATCTTAGCGGTTCTTTCTTTGCATTCATCAATGGAAATTCTCATGGTTTTGAGAGAATCATTGATATCATGCTTAGGTGGAATAGATCTAAGTTTCAAGGAATCAACATCAAGAGAAATTCTATCCACATTCCTAGCCAAATTATCAATCTTAAGCATTTTTCTTCAATCAAAGCATTAGAATTCTTTTGCGAAATAATAAATTCTTTAACCCTATTCTCAAATTCAGAGGGCATCTTATTATAATTTCCATAAGAATTGTTGTAGGAATTACCATAATTATTAGAGGAATTGCTAGGAAACGGCCTAGGATCAAAATTACCTCTATATGTGTTATTACCAGAATTGTTCTTACCAACAAAATTAACATCCATAGATTAATTACTGTTTTCAATCAAAGTAGACAAAGGCATATAATTAGGATCAATAGGAGCACTCTTCCTAGCAAACAACTTCATAAGCTCACCCATCTTTCCACTCAAAACATTTATTTCTTCAATTGCATGCACTTTTTTACTAATGGAAGATCTTTCGGTATGCCATTGAGAATAGTTAACCATAATATTATCTAGGAGTTTAGTAGCTTCTTCTAAAGTGATTTCCATAAAAGTGCCTCCAGCGGCTGATGACCCACAAGTATAGGGGATCGCAACAGTTTTCAAGGGTAGAGTATTCAACCCAAATTTATTGATTCGACAAAAGGGGAGCCAAAGAATATTCTCAAGTATTAGTAGTTGAGTTGTCAATTCAACCACACCTGAAAGACTTAATATCTGCAGCAAAGTATTCAGTAGCAAAGTAGTATGGAAGTAACGATAACGGTGGCAAAAGTAACAGTAGTAGTTTTTGTAGCAATCGTAACAGTGGCAATAGAAAAGTAACTAAGCAAAGATCAATATGTGAAAAGCTTGTAGGCAATGGATCAATGATGGATAATTATGTCGGATGCGATTCCTCATGCACAGTTATAACATAGGGTGATACAGAACTAGCTCCAGTTCATCAATGTAATGTAGGCATGTATTCCGAATATAGTCATACGTGCTTATGGAAAAGAACTTGCATGACATCTTTTGTCCTACCCTCCCGTGGCAGCGGGGTCCTATTGGAAACTAAGGGATATTAAGGCCTCCTTTTAATAGAGTACAAGACCAATGCATTAACACTTAGTGAATACATGAACTCCTCAAACTACGGTCATCACCGAGAGTGGTCCCGATTATTGTCACTTCGGGGTTGTCGGATCATAACACATAGTAGGTGACTATTGACTTGCAAGATAGGATCAAGAACTCACATATATTCATGAAAACATAATAGGTTCAGATCTGAAATCATGGCACTCGGGCCCTAGTGACAAGCATTAAGCATAGCAAAGTCATAGAAACATCAATCTTAGAACATAATGAATACTAGGGATCAAACCCTAACAAAACTAACTTGATTACATGGTAAATCTCATCCAACCCATCACCGTCCAGCAAGCCTACCGTGGAATTACTCACGCACGGTGGAGAGCATCATGAAATTGGTGATGGAGGAAGGTTGATGATGACGATGGCGAAGGATTCCCCTCTCCGGAGCCCCGAACGGACTCCAGATCAGCCCTCCCGAGGAAGATTAGGGCTTGGCAGCGGCTCCGTATTGTAAAACGCGATGAATCCTTCTCTCTAATTTTTTCTCACCGAAAGTGAATATATGGAGTTGGGGTTGAGGTCTGTGGAGTCCCAGGGGGGCCCATGAGGCAGGGGGCGTGCCCTGCACCCTCGTGGTTAGGGTGTGGGCCCCTGATGCTCATTCTTTCGCCAGTATTTTTTATTAATTCCAAAACGTGTCTCCATGGATTTTTAGGTCATTCTGAGAACTTTTATTTTTGCACAAAAATAACACCATGGCAATTCTGCTGAAAACAGCGTCAGTCCGGGTTAGTTCCATTCAAATCATGCAAATTAGGGTCCAAAACAAGGGCAAAACTGTTTGGAAAAGTAGATATGTTGGAGACAAATCAACTCCCCCAAGCTTAAACCTTTGCTTGTCCTCAAGCAATTCAGTTGACAAACTTAAAGTGATAAAGAAAAACTTTTACAAACTCTGTTTGATCTTGTTGTTGCAAATATGTAAAGCGAGCATTCAAGTTTTCAGCAAGGATTATGAACTAACCATATTCACAATAACATTTAGATCTCATGTTTACTCATATCAATGGCATAATCGACTAGCGAGCAATAATAATAAATATTGGATGACAAAACTTTCTCAAAACAATCATAACATGATATAACAAGATGGTATCTTGCTAGTCCTTTCTGAGACCGCAAAACATAAATGCAGAGCACCCGTGAAGATCAAGGACTAACTAGACATTGTAATTCATGGTAAAAGAGATCCAGGCACAGTCATACTCAATGTATATTAATAGCAATGCATGCGAATGACATCGGTGCTCTACAACTAGTGCTTTTTAATAAGAGGATGATGACTCAACATAAAAGTAAATAGATAGGCCCTTCGCAGAGGGAGGCAGGGATTTGCAGAGGTGCTAGAGCTCGAGTTTTGAAACAGAGATAAAAATATATTTTGAGTGGCATACTTTCATTGTCAACATAACAACCAAGAGATCTCGATATCTTCCATGCTACACACATTATAGGTGGTTCCAAATAGAATGGTAAAGTTTATACTCCCCCACCACCAACAAACATCAATCCATGGCTTGTCCGAAACAACGGGTGCCTCCAACTAACAACAATCCTAGGGGAGTTTTGTTTGAAATTATTTTGATTTGAGCATGGGACTGGGCATCCCGGTTACCAGCCATTTTCTCGTGAGTGATGAGTGGAGTCCACTAATCGTGAGAATAACCCACCTAGCATGGAAGATATAGACAGCCCTAGTTGATACATTAGCTATTCGAGCATACAAAACAGAATTTCATTTGAATTTTAGAGTTTGGCACATACAAATTTACTTGGAACGGCAGGTAAATACCACATATAGGAAGGTATGGTGGACTCATATGGGATAACTTTGGGGTTTATGGAAGTGGATGCACAAACAGTATTCCCGCTTAGTACAAGTAAAGGCTAGAAAGAGACTGGGAAGCGACCAACTAGAGAGCGACAATAGTCATGAACATGCATTAAGATTAATCAACAATGAGTGCAAGCATGAGTAGGATATAAATCACCATGAACATAAATATCATGGAGGCTATGTTGATTTTGTTTCAACTACATGCGTGAACATGTGCCAAGTCAAGCCACTCAGATCGTTCAAAGGACGATACCACCCTACCATACCACATCACAACCATTTTAATAGCATGTTGGCACGCAAGGTAAACCATTATAAACTCCTAGCTAATTAAGCATGGCATGGGCAACTATAATCTCTAATTGTCACTGCAAACATGTTTCCTTTATAATAGGCTAAATCAGGAACGATGAACTAATCATATTTACAAAACAAGATAGGTCGAGTTCATACCAGCTTCTCTCATCTCAATTAGTCCATCATATATCGTCATTATTGCCTTTCACTCGCACGACCGAACGGTGTGGATAATAATAATAGTGCATGTGCATTGGACTAAACTGGAATCTGCAAGCATTTAATACAAGGGAGAAGACAAGGTAATATGGGCTCTTGGTTAAATCCATAATAATGCATATGAGAGCCACTCAACATTTTCATCATGGTCTTCTCCTCTCGACCCCCAAAGAATAAGAAAAGAAATAAAATTGTTTACACGGGAAAGATCCCAACAAGCAAAAGAAGAATGAGAAATATTTTGGGGTTTTCTTTTAATTACTACTACTACAGGCATGGAAAGTAAACTAGCTAAAAGCTACAACTAATTTTTTTGGTTTTTCTTAAGGTTTTTCAAACACACAAGAAGAAGACTTAGAAAATAAAATAAACTAGCATGGATAGTATAATGAAAAAGTATGAGCACCGACAACTGGCATGAGTGTGTGAACATGAATGTAATGTCGGTGAGAAATACGTACTCCCCCAAGCTTAGGCTTTTGGCCTAAGTTGGTCTATGGCCACTGCTGGCCTGGTGGATATCCAAAGTCGTAGCTGGGGTTGTACTGAGATGCAGAAGCTACTGCCTGAAGAGCTGCAGCTTGGAGGCGAGCTACCTTCGTCCTCCTCTCATGCTTGTTCGCCTCCTCTCTGGTTATAACATATCTCCTTTTTGTCTGAAAGTTAAAGAAAGTAGGAGCAGGGAGGGCAACATGGACAGTGCGCTGTTTGTCAAAGAGTAGTCGGTACTGGAGGAACTGTTCATTCCTCTCAAGAAACTGATGGCGAACTATAGCACTATAATCTAAATAAGCAGGAGGCAACTCCATATCATTTCCATGTATGGGTATACCAAGATAATTAGCTACACGAGTTGCATAAAGTCCACCAAACAAATCTCCACTTGTACCATTAAGATGCAACCTTCATGCCACAATGGCCCCCAAGTTATATTGTTTATCGCCTAATACCGCACTCTTGAGGACACAAAGATCTGGAACGCACATGTGACAAGCCTCATCTTTACCGTTAATGCATCTACCTATAAAGAGAGCAAAATAGTGTATGGAAGGGAAATGAATGCTCCCTATGGTAGCTTGTGTGATATCTCTAGATTCCCCCATAGTGATACTAGCAAGAAAGTCTTTATATTCAGATTTGTGAGGTTCACTAACATTGCCCCACTGCGGGAGTTTACAAGCAGTATTAAAATCTTCTAAGTCCATGGTATATGATTTATAATAAAGATCAAATAAAACAGTGTGAGAATTGTGCAAGGATGTAAATTTAAACCTCCTCACAAAGGAATCAGTTAGGTAGTGGCACTGTAGGCACTTATCTAACACAAAGTCCTCAAGATCAGCATTACACACATACGCGTCAAATTCATCCTTGATGCCTGCCTGGACTGTGAACTCCTCTGACGGCCATTCACAAGGACACACTTGAGCTTCCCTCCGTGGTTCATCGTCCGGCTCACGTATTGCGAGTCTTGGTCCTTACTTCCTTGAGGAACCGCCTTGGTACATTTTCCTATGCATTTTTCTTTCTCTGAAAAAATTCTGAAATTTTAGTGACTCAAAATAAAAGTGAACCAAACTCAGCAAGATTGATAGCAACTACTCCCACAGGTGCCTAGAGGCCATATCATGCATTGAAACTACTTTTGACCATATCAATTTGACATGCAAGCTCAAGAACATGGTCACCTTGGCAGCAAAAAATTGCAATAAATAAAGAACTAGAACAAAAACTAATTGGACCATTGGAGGAGTCACATACCGAAGAACAATCTCCCCAAACAGTTTTGTGAATGGAGCTTTGAGCAAAGAGATCGAAAATGGCAACAATATGAGCTAGAACACGAGCTTGAGCTATGGGAGGATTTTTTCTGGAGGAGGACGAAGTGAGTGGGTGATGAAATAAGTGGAGGGGGTCCACGTGGGGCTCACGAGGCAGGGGGCGCGCCCTGTGCCCTCGTGGCCAAATCGTGGGGCCCCCTGGTGTGTTCTCAGTGCCAGAAATTCTTAAATATTCTACAAAAAATCATATTTCATTTTCAAGACATTTGTAGAACTTTTATTTTCGGGGTATTTTTATTGCAAGGATAATTCAGAAAATAGACAGAAAATACTACACTTGCTTTATTTAATCTAAATAACAAAAAGTAAAAGGGTGGTACAGAGAGTTGTGCTTTCCAACTTCATCCATCTCGTGCTCATCAAAAGGAATCCACTAACAAGGTTGATCAAGTCTTGTTAACAAACTCTTTCCGAATCGCATGAAATCGGAGAATTTTTGAATAACACTAGGTTACCTCAACGGGGATATGCATGTCCCCAACAATAAGAATAGCATATTTCTTCTTGACAGTAGGAAGAGGGAATTCAAAACCTCCAATAGTAATCATTGAAATTTTCCAATAGAATTGATACTGTGGACTTGAGGTTGTTTTCTCAGAAAGTGTACCATATGCTCATTACCATTAACATGAAAAGTAGCATTGCCTTTGTTGCAATCAATAACAGCCCCTGCATTATTCAACAAGGGTCTAGCAAGGATAATAGACATACTATCGTCCTCGGGAATATCAAGAATAACAAAGTCCGTTAAAATAGTAACGTTTGCAACCACAACAGGCACATCCTCACAAATTCCGACAGGTATAGCAGTTGATTTATCGGCCATTTGCAAAGATATTTCAGTAGGTGTCAACTTATTCAAATCAAGTCTACGATATAAAGAGAGAGGCATAACACTAACACCGGCTCCAAGATCACATAAAGCAGTTTTAACATAATTTCTTTTAATGGAGCATGGTATAGTTGGTACTCATGGATCTCCTAGTTTCTTAGGTATTCCACCTTTAAAAGTATAATTGGCAAGCATGGTGGAAATTTCAGCTTTTGGTATCTTTCTATTATTTGTAAAAATATCTTTCATATACTTAGCATAAGGATTCATTTTAAGCATATCAGTCAAATGCATACCCAAAAAGATAGGTCTAATCATTTCAGCAAAGCACTCAAAATCCTCATCATCCTTTTTCTTGGATGGTTTAGGAGGAAAAGGCATGGGTTTCTAAACCCATGGTTCTCTTTCTTTACCGTGCTTCCTAGCAATGAAGTCTCTCTTATCATAACGTTGATTCTTTGATTGTGGGTTATTAAGATCAACGACGGGTTCAATCTCTACATCACTATTATTGCTAGGTTGAGCATCAATATGAGCATCATCATTAACATTAGGTTCATGTTCATTACCAGGTTGTGTTTCAACATCAGAAATAGAAATATCATTGGGATTCTCAGATGTGTCAACAACAGGTTCACTAGAAGCATGCAAAGTCCTATCATTTTTGTTTTTCTTCTTCTAGAAGGACTAGGTTCAACATTAGTTCTCTGAGAATCTTGATCAATTCTCTTAGGGTGGCCCTCAGGATACAAAGGTTCCTGAGTCATTTTACCCCCTCTATTCATAACTCTAACAACATTATCATTTTCTTATTATTTAATTAATTAAGCAAATCATCTTGTGCTCTAAGAACTTGTTCTACCTGAGTGGTAACCATAGAAGCATGTTTACTAATAAGTTTAATGTCACCTTTAACTCTAGGCATATAGTCACTCAAGTCTTCAACCATATAAGCATTATGTTTCAATTGTCTACCAACATAAGCATTGAAGTTTTCTTATTTAACAATAAAATTATCAAAGTCATCCAAGCATTGGCTAGCAGACTTATTACGAGGAATATCACCTTCATCAAATCTATAGAGAGAATTTACCTTTACTACCTATGTCAGGTTATTAAGACCATGTATTTCTTCAATAGGTGGTAAATTCTTAACATCTTCAGCTTTAATACCCTTTTCTTTCATAGATTTCTTTGCCTCTTGCATATCTTCAGGACTGAGAAATAGAATACCCCTTTTCTTTGGAGTTGGCTTAGGAGTTGGTTCAGGAAGTGTCCAATCATTATCCTTACTCAATATATTATTCAATAGCAATTCAGCTTGCTCAATAGTTCTTTCCCTGAAAACACAACCAGCACAACTATCCAGGTGGTCTCTGGAAGCATCGATTAGTCCTTTATAAAAAGATATCAAGTATTTCATTTTTCTTGAGAGGATGATCAGGAAAAGCATTAAGTAATCAGAGAAGCCTCCCCCAAGCTTGTGGGAGACTCTCTTCTTCAATTTGCACAAAATTATATATTTCCCTTAAGACAGCTTGTTTCTTATGAGTAGCGAAATATTTAGCAGAGAAGTAATAAATCATATACTGGGGACTATGCACACAACCAGGATCAAGAGAATTAAACCATGTTTTAGCATCACCATTTAATGAGAACGGAAATAACTTAAGGATATAGTAGTAACAAATTTTTTCCTCGTGAGTGAATACAGTGGCTATATCATTCAATTTAGTAAGATGTGCCACAACATTTTCGGATTCATAGCCATAAAAAGGATCAGATTCAACCAAAGTAATTAACTCAGGATCGACAGAGAAATCTTAATCCTTATCAGAAATACAGATAGATAAAGTAGCAAAAGAAGGGTCATATTTCATTCTAGCATTCAAAGACTTTTCTTTCAGCTTAGCTAACAGTTTCTTAAGATCATATCTATCTTTGCAAGCAAAAAGGTCTCTAGCAGTTTCTTCATCCATAACATAACCCTCAGGCACATCAAGCAATTCATATCTAGGGGAGAATCTGCATCATCACTTTCATCAATATTATCTGTTTCAATAATTTCATTTTCTCTAACCCTAGCAAGTTGTTCATCAAGAAATTCACCTAAAGGCACAATATTATCAAGCATAGAAGTAGTTTCATCATAAGCATCATGTATAGAAGAAGTGGCATCATCAATAACATGCGACATATCAGAATCAATAACAGGTGTAGGTGTCGCAAATTTACTCATAACAGAAGGTGAATCAAGTGCAGAGCTAGATGGCAGTTCCTTACCTCCCCTCGTAGTTGAGGGGAAAATCTTGGTTCTTTCATCTTTCAAGTTCCTCATAGTGATCAATAGATATAAATCCCAAGTGACTCAAAGAATAAGCTATGCTCCCCAGCAACGGCGCCAGAAAATAGTCTTGATAACCCACAAGTATAGGGGATCGCAACAGTTTTCGAGGGTAGAGTATTCAACCCAAATTTATTGATTCGACACAAGGAGAGCCAAAGAATATTCTCAAGTATTATCTATTGAGTTGTAAATTCAACCACACCTGAAAGACTTAATATCTGTAGCAAAGTAGTATGGAAGTAACGGTAGCGGTGGCAAAAGTAACAGTAGTAGTTTTTGTAGCAATCGTAATAGTGGCAACGGAAAAGTAACTAAGCAAATATCAATATGTGAAAAGCTCGTAGGCAATGGACCGATGATGGATAATTATGTCGGATGCGATTCCTCATGCAACAGTTATAACATAGGGTGATACAGAACTAGCTCCAGTTCATCAATGTAATGTAGGCATGTATTCTGAATATAGTCATACATGCTTATGGAAAAGAACTTGCATGACATATTTTGTCCTACCCTCCCATAGCAGCGGGGTCCTATTGGAAACTAAGGGATATTAGGGCCTCCTTTTAATAGAGTACCGGACCAAAGCATTAACACTTAGCGAGTACATGAACTCCTCAAACTACAGTCATCACTGGGAGTGGTCCCGCTTATTGTCACTTCGGGGTTGTCGGATCATAACACATAGTAGGTGACTATTGACTTGCAAGATAGGATCAAGAACTCACATATATTCATGAAAACATAATAGGTTCAGATCTTAAATCATGGCAGTCGGGCCCTAGTGACAAGCATTAAGCATAGCAAAGTCATAGCAACATCAATCTTAGAACATAATGGATACTAGGGATTAAACCCTAACAAAACTAACTCGATTAGATGGTAAATCTCATCCAACCCATCACTGTCTAGCAAGCCTACGATGGGATTACTCACGCACGGCGGAGAGCGTCATGAAATTGGTGATGGAGGAAGGTTGATGATGACGATGGCGACGGATTCCCCTCTCCGGAGCCCCAAACGGACTCCAGATTAGCCCTCCCGAGGAAGATTAGGGCTTGGCGGCGGCTCTGTATCATAAAATGTGATGAATCCTTTTCTTTGATTTTTCTCCCCAAAAGTGAATATATGGAGTTGGGGTTGAGGTTTGTGGAGTCTCAGGGGGCCCACGAGGCAAGGGCGCACCCTACACCCTCATGGACAGGGTGTGGGCCCCCTGATGATGATTCTTTCGCCAGTATTTTTTATTAATTCCAAAACATGTCTCCGTGGATTTTCAGGTCATTCCGAGAACTTTTATTTCTGCACAAAAATAACACCATGGCAATTCTGTTGAAAACAGCGCCAGTCCGGGTTAGTTCCATTCAAATCATGCAAGTTAGAGTCCAAAACAAGGGCAAACGTGTTTGGAAAAGTAGATACGTTGGAGACGTATCAGCGGCCGAATCAAAAATATTTCGAGAAGCAAAATTCAATTCGGCATAAAAGTTTTGTATAATCATCCACAAATTCAAACCATGAGTAGGGCAATTTCTAATCATCAATTTCATCCTATCCCAAGATTGTGGAACATGTTCATGATCAAGTTGGTTAAAATTCATAATATCGTTCCTAAGGGAGATGATCTTAGCGGGAGGAAAATACTTGGAAATAAAAGCATCTTTGCACTTATTCCATGAATCAATACTATTTTTAGGCAAAAATGAAAACCAGGTTTTAGCGCGATCCCTAAGCGAGAACGAAAATAACTTCAATTTAACAATATCATTATCCACATCTTTTTTCTTTTGCATATCACACAAATCAATGAAATTATTAAGATGGGATGCGGCATCTTCATTGGGAAGGCCGGAAAATTGATCTTTCGTAACAAGATTCAGCAAAGCAATATTAATCTCACAATATTCCGCATTAGCATCGGGAGCAATCGGAGTAATAATAAAATCTTTGTTGTTGGTATTGGAAAAGTAACACAATTTGGTATTATCTTGAGCCATCGTGATAAAGCAAGCAATCCAACACACGAGCACACAAAAAGCAAGCGAAGAAGACGGACGGAAGAGAGGCAAAGAAAAGGCGAATCTTTTCAAAAATCGTTTTAGAAGTGGGGAGAGGAAAACGAGAGGCGAATGGCGAATAATGTAATGCGAGAGATGAGAGTTTATGATGGGCACTTGGTATGTCTTGACTTGGTGTAGATCTCCCCGGCAACGGCGCTAGAAATCCTTCTTGCTACCTCTTGAGCTTGCGTTGGTTTTTCCCTTGAAGAGGAAAGGGTGATGCAGTAAAGGAGCGTAAGTATTTCCCTCAGTTTTGAGAATCAAGGTATTAATCCAGTAGGAGACTACGCAACAAGCCACCGAATACCTACACAAACAAACACCAACTTGCAACCAACGCGACAAAGGGGTTGTCAATCCCTTCACGGTTTTTCACAAAGTGAGATCTGATAGAGATGGATAAATGGTAAAGTAATATTTTTGGTTTATGGAACATAAAGTAAAGATTGCAAAGGAAAGTAAATAGTAAACTAGAATTGTAGATCGGAAACTTATATGATAGAAAATAGACCTGGGGGCCATAGGTTTCACTAGTGGCTTCTCTCAAGATAGAAATTATTACAATGGTTGAACAAATTACTACCGAGCAATTGATAGAAAAGCGCAAAGTTACGATGATATCTAAGGCAATGATCATGAATATAGGCATCATGTCCGTGTCAAGTAGATCGAAACGATTCTGCATCTACTACTATTACTCCACACATCGACCGACTCCTGCCTGCATCTAGAGTATTAAGTTCATAAGAACAGAGTAACACGTTAAGCAAGATGACATGATGTGGCGGGATTAACTCAAGCAATATGATGAAAACTCCATCTTGTTATCCTCGATGGCAACAATACAATACGTGCCCTACTGCCCCTACTGTCACTGGGAAAGGACACCAAAAGATTGAACCTAAAGCTAAGCACTTCTCCCATTGCAAGAAAAACCAATCTAGTTGGCAAAACCAAATCGATAGTTCGAAGAGACTTGCAAAGATATCAAATCATGCATAAAAGAATTCAGAGGAGATTCAAACAATATTCATAGATAAGTTGATCATAAATCCACAAATCATCGGATCTCGGCAAAGACACCGCACAAGAGTATTTCATCGAATAGATCTCCAAGAACATCGACGAGAACTTTGTATTGAGAATCAAAGAGAGAGAAGAAGCCATCTACCTACTAGCTATGGACCCGTAGGTCTGAAGTAAACTACTCACGCTTCATCGGAGAGGCAATGGTGTTGATGTAGAAGCCCTCCATGATCGATTCCCCCTCCGGCAGGATGCTGGAAAAGGCCCCAAGATGGGATCTCACGGGTACAGAAGGTTGCGGCGGTGGAAAAGTGGTTTCGTGGCTCCCCTAGATGTTTTTGGGGTATAAGAGTGTATATAGGTGAAAGCATTAGGTCAGGGGAGCTACGGAGGGGCCCACAAGGTCGGGGGGCGCGCCCCACCCCCCTTGGCGTGCCCTCCACCCTTGTGTCCGCCTCGAGGCTCCTCCGACTTGTACTCCAAGTCTCCTAGGTGTATTCTGGTCCAAGAAAAATCATGGTGAAAGTTTTATTCCATTTGGAGTCCGTTTGGTATTCCTTTTCTGCAAAACTCTAAAACAAGGGGAAAAAATAGAAACTGGCACTGGGCTCTAGGTTAATAGGTTAGTCCCAAAAATCATATAAAATAGCATATTAATGCATATAAAACATCCAAAACAGATAATATAATAGCATGGAACAATCAAAAATTATAGATACGTTGGAGACGTATCAAGCATCTTTCAAATTCTCCCCTCCCCTTTGATTAAAGTTAAGAACCTCATTCTCGGGGTTGCACGAAATAGAGGAAGAACTATCCATAACGACAAAAGGTGGCAAACAAAATTGCACACAAAAACAGATCTGGCGAGAAAACGGCGAACGAAAAAGAGTGCGAATAAAACGGCAATTTTTTGTGAAGTAGGGGAGATGAAAACAAGAGGCAAATGGCAAATAATGTAAATTGTAAGGAGTTGAGATTTCTGATTAGGAACCTGGTATATGTTGATTAGAAATTCCTTTTGATTGCGTCTAGAACTACGTCGGTATTTCCCCAAAGAGGAAGGGATGATGCGGCACAGCAACGGTAGGTATTTCCCTCAGTGATGAGACCGAGGTTATCGAACCAGTAGGAGAATCATGCAACACTTCACAAACGGTACCTGCACACAAAGAACAAATACTTGCAACCCGACGTGTTAAAGGGGTTGCTAATCCCTTTCGGGTAACGGTGCCAAAAATTGTCGAGTTGACAGGATAAAAATATGATAGATTGGATAAATAGATCTCGAATAAACGCAAAACAAAATAAAGTGAAGCAAGGTATTGTTAGGTTTTTGGATTCATAGATCTGAAAATAAAAGCAAATAAAAATATATCTCGAAGGAAAATATGATAAATAAGAGACCCGAGGGCCGTAGATTTCACTAGTGGCTTCTCTCGAGAAAATAGCACACGGTGGGTAAACAAATTACTGTAGGCAATTGATAGAACTTCAAATAATCATGACGATATCCAGGCAATGATCATTACATAGGCATCACGTCCAAGATTAGTAGACTGACTCCTGCCTGCATCTACTACTATTACTCCACACATCGACCGCTATCCAACATCCATCTAGTGTATTAAGTTCATGGAGAAATATAGTAATGCAATAAGAACGATGGCATGATGTAGACAAGATCTATTTATGTAGAAATAGACCCCATCTTGTTATCCTTAATGGCAATGATACATATGTGTCGTTTCCCCTTCTGTCACTGGGATCAAGCACCGTAAGATCGAACCCATCACAAAGCACCTCTTCCCATGGCAAGAAAAATTGATCTGGTTGGCCTAACTAAACCAAAGATTCGAAGAAGAAATACGAGGCTATAAGTAATCATGCATATAAGAGATCAAAGAAACTCGAATAACTTTCATGGATAAAAATATAGATCTGATCATAAACTCAAAGTTCATCGGATCTCAACAAACACACCACAAAAAGAGTTACATCAAATAGATCTCCAAGAGACTATTGTATTGAGAATCAAAAGAGAGAGAGAGGAAGCCATCTAGCTACTAACTATGGACCCGTAGGTCTACAATGAACTACTCACGCATCATTGGAGAGGCACCAATGAGGATGATGAACCCCTCTGTGATGGTGTCTAGATTGGATCTGGTGGTTCTGGAACTTGCGGCGGCTGGAATTGATTTTCGTCGACTCCCCTAGGGTTTCTGGAATATTGGGGTATTTATAGAGCAAAGAGGCGGTGTGGGAGGCCACCGAGGTGGGCACAACCCACCTGGGCGCGCCTGGGCCCCCAGGCGCGCCCTGGTGGGTTGTGCTCCCCTAGGAGCCCCCCTCTGGTACTTCTTTGGCCCAACAGGTGTCTTCTGGTCTAGAAAAAATCTCCAAAAAGTTTCGCTGCGTTTGGACTCCGTTTGGTATTGTTTTTTTGTGAAGTAAAAAAACAAGCAAAAAACAACAAGTGGCACTGGGCACTATGTCAATAGGTTAGTCCCAAAAAATGATATAAAGTTGCTATAAAATGATTGTAAAACATCCAAGAATGATAATATAACAGCATGGAACAATAAAAATATATAGATACGTTGGAGACGTATCATAACGCAGACTAAGAAGATGTGATTGGAATCTTCTACAGTCTCGTATATTAGGCACAATCCATTGCTGGGGCCACTGAGTTTAAGAACCTCCATGCCTGAGGGCATACGGCCGCGGATCCAATGCCAAAGGAAGGTCCTGATTTTGAGAGGTAGCCGAGGTTCAACGGCTCCGGTCCCGGGGTCGTGGCAATGGCCTGGTAGAGTGACTTGGTTGAAAAGCAGCTAGATGATTCAAGGCGCCAGGACATACGGTCCTAATCAAGGTCAGTGTTTGGCGGATGGAGAGCGACACACTCTAGAAATGCCACCCAATCATCGTGATCCAGGGGCCAAAGGCCCTCCGGAACGCGAGGCGTCCTAAGTCAATAAGGGCCGCCGCCACGGAAATATGGGGCTCCATGCAATGGAGAAGAGCCATGTAAACCTAGAAGCGAAGGGGCTATTATCGGCCCAATGGTCGAACCAAAATAAG
The DNA here is from genome assembly GCF_002162155.2 of Triticum dicoccoides. Classification (NCBI taxonomy): domain Eukaryota; kingdom Viridiplantae; phylum Streptophyta; class Magnoliopsida; order Poales; family Poaceae; genus Triticum; species Triticum dicoccoides. The sequence continues at coordinate 505,349,566 of NC_041390.1, read as the reverse complement.
GTCGATGACCCAAAACCAACTGCGAACGAAGAGCCAATGCGGAGGACCAGGAGCAGCTGGATTGTCGATTGCCAGAACTAGGACCCACCCACTCTCTGGCCGAAAGCGAGAGGTTTTCCATGAAGGTATTTGGCTCGAATAATATCCAGCCACAGAAAACTCTCCCTCTGGGCGATCCGCCACAGCCAACGAGTCAGCAAAGCAATATTCATGCGCTTGGATGACATTATCCTTAACCCACCCTGATCCTTGGGTCTGCAAATGTCAGTCCACCGCACCATATGATACTTCTACTTGTCCCCATTGCCCGCCCAGAAAAATATGGACTAGTATTTCATTATCTCTTGATGCAAGGTCTCATGCAGACTATAAAACATCATGAAAAACATGAGGAGACTCGACAGGGATGAATTGATGAGTGCTACCTCTTGAGCACTGCGTTGGTTTTCCCTTGAAGAGGAAAGGGTGATGCAGTAAAGCAGCATAAGTATTTCCCTCAGTTTTTGAGAACCAAGGTATCAATCCAGTAGGAGATCACGCTCAAGTCCCACGCACCTACACAAACAAATAAGAACCTCGCAACCAACGTGATAAAGTGGTTGTCAAGCCCTTCTCGGTCACTTATGAGAGTGAGATCTGATAGATATGATAAGATAATATTTTTGGTATTTTTATGATAAAGAGAAATAAAGATGTAAAGTAAAATAAACAGCAAAGGAAATAACTAAGTATTGGAAGATTAATATGATGGAAGATAGACCTGGGGGCCATAGGTTTCACTAGTGGCTTCTCTCAAGAACATAAGTATTACGGTGGGTAAACGAATTACTTTCGAGCAATTGATAGAATTGAGCATAGTTATGAGAATATCTAGGTATGATCATGTATATAGTCATCACATCTGAGACAAGTAGACCGAAACAATTCTGCATCTACTACTATTACTCCACACATCGACCACTATCCAGCATGCATCTAGAGTATTAAGTTCAAGAGAACAGAGTAATGCTTTAAGGAAGGTGACATGATGTAGAGGGATAAACTCATGCAATATGATATAAACCCCATCTTTTTATCCTCGATGGCAACAATACAATACATATCGGTTCCCTTTCTGTCACTGGGATCGAACACTGCAAGATTGAACCCAAAGCTAAGCACTTCTCCCATTGCAAGAAAGATCAATCTAGTAGGCCAAACCAAACTGATAATTAGAAGAGACGTGCAAAGATAAACCAATCATACATAAAATAATTCAGAGGAGAATCAAATATTGTTCATAGATAATCTGGATCATAAACCCACAATTCATCGGATCTGGACAAACACACCGCAAAAGAAGATTACATCGAATAGATCTCCAAGAAAATTGAGGAGAACTTTGTATTGAGATCCAAAAAGAGAGAAGAAGCCATCTAGCTAATAACTATGGACTCGTAGGTCTGAAGTAAACTAGTCACACATCACCGGAGAGGCCATGGAGTTGATGTAGAGGCCCTCCGTGATCAATGCCCCCTCCGGCGGAGCTCCGGAAAAGGCCCCGAGATGGGATCTCTCAAGTACAGAAGGTTGCGGCAGTGGAATTAGGTTTTCATGGTGCTCGTAGATGTTTGGGGGGTACGTGGATATATATATATATAGGACGAAGAAGTATGTCGGTGGAGCAATGGAGGGCCCATGAGGGTGGAGGGCGCGCCCAGGGGGATAGGCGCGCCCTCCTACCTCGTGCTTTCCTCCCTTGTTTCTTGACGGCCACTCCAAGTCTCCTGGATCACGTTTGTTGAGAAAATCACGTTCCCGAAGGTTCCATTCCGTTTGGACTCCATTTGATATTCCTTTTCTTCGAAACCCTAAAATAGGCAAAAAATAACAATTTGGGTTGGGCCTTCGGTTAGTAGGTTAGTCCCAAAAATGATATAAAAGTGTAAAATAAAGCCCATTAACATCCAAAATAGATAATATAATAGCATGGAGAAATCAAAAATTATAGATACGTTGGAGACGTATCAATGAGCATTGTCCTAGCCGCCTTGGAGAGCCATCTACCACTCCAAGACTCCACCACGTGTTGGATCTTGGCCACATATGGTCAAAGGTCTGCCATAGTAAGTCAAGAATCGCTAATAGGGATCCCGAGGTAAGTCGTCGGGAAGGACCCCAGGGTGCAATTCAAGCGGTCGGCAATGTCCTAAGATTCGGCAGGTGAATACACCAAGGTCATGACCTCACTCTTGCTGAAGTTGATTTGTGAGGCCCTACATCTGCTGAAAGCATAGGAGGAGGAACTTCAGGTTCGCGATGTCAAGCGTGGAGCCCTCCACCATGATAATGGTGTTGTCCATGTATTAAAGGAGGGATACCCCTCCCCTCCCACCAAATGGGGTACAACCCTAGTGATATGGCCCGCAGCTTTGGCTTTATCCAAGATGGTTGCCAGAGCATCGACCACCATGTTGAACGGAAAGGGGAACAAAGGGTCCCCTTGTCATACCCAACACAGGGTAGGGAAGAAGGGGCCTATCTCCCCATTGATGTTCACTGCGGTCCGGCCATGGGACACCATCTGCATCACCCTAGTCACCCCCGATCATTGAAGCCCTTGCAGAGTAGAACTTCCGAAGGAAGGACCAATGCACCATATCATAAGGTTTATGGAACTCAATCTTTAGGAAGATCACCTTCTGATGTTTGGATCGGACCTTGTGGAGGATCTCATGAAACACCAAGACCTTGTTTAGTATGTACTTCCCTAGGGTGAAGGTTGACTAATTGGGATGAGTGATACGATTCACAGGGGAGCCAGCCTATTGGCGTACCCCTATGGAAGGATGCAAAAGATCACGTTGATAACCATGGTCGAGCGGAACTGGCGGATGTCCAAGGCCCAGGGATCTTGGGAAGTAATGTAATAATCTCGCAGTTGAGTCAGTTAAGATCCAATGTGCCTACGTAAAACTCCGTGAACATCACCATCACCTCGCCTTTGATGGTGTTCCAGAAAACCTGGAAGAACTTTACCGGCATGCCATCGGGGCCCGGAGCAGAGGACGAGTTCATGCCTTTGATGGCAGCCGAGACCTCCTCTTCCGAGAAGGGGGTTGTGAGTGCTGCATTTTCTACCTTCGAGACTAACTGAGGACCCTCCCAGAAGCCAGGGGAAGGGCGACGCCTCCCCAAGGGAAGGGGCAAGAGAGGGCCTTATAGAACTCATCAACATGAGACCAAATGTTGGAAGGATGTTGTAGGAGGTTGTCCCCATCCCAAAGGAGAGGTATGGTGTTGCGTCGCCTACGGCCATTAGCAACTGCCTGAAAGTAGGCAGTTGGAGGACCCACCATTGGGTACCCCATTGATGCCAGTATGCCTCCTCATCAGCGAATATTGCCATGAGTTGATCCTCGAGACCATACCTAAGCAACCACTCATCAGGAGAAAGGTCCAATGAATCCGCCCAGATGTCTAGTGCCTAGATGTAAGCTAGGAGTGCTTTTTGATGATCCCGCAGATTCCTGGCAATGTTAGCACCCCAACACTTCATGAATTGGCAATCTTGCTTGGCATAGAACTGCCAAGAATCAATGATGGAAATGGACCAGTGAGGGGCTGCTCTAGCCGCGGTCCATCACTCTCGAACCGTGTCCGTAAACCCTGGCTGGTTTAACCAATATGATTCAAAGCGGACGTGCGACAGCTGGGGGTTTGGTCATTCTTGGAGGAAAGGAGAAGTGGAACATGGTCCGAGCCAATCCTAGTGATGACTCAAAGGGATGCTAGGGGCATCGCAACTCCCACTCTGGAGAGACAAAGACGAGATCCAGCACCTACCGAGCCGGATTCGCCTGCTTATTGGTCCAGGTGAACCTGGCACCAATCTACTCCAATTCCCGGAGCACGAGGTCGGCGATGCAGTCATTGAACGTCTGCATCCGTGGTAGGCTGACCCGATTATTACTCTTATCCTCCAGAGTACGAATGAGGCTGAAGTCACCGTTGTTTGAGTTGATTGTTTTTATATGTAAAAACACTTTTTGATGATGTAAATTTTACTCCAACCAATTTTTGGTGATGTATTTTACATCATCTATCCTCTAAGCACTCGCACGGTGGATCCTACCAACCATGATCATCTATCTTCTAAGCATCTCTAGCAAACCCCTTATATCGTGTACCCTTATAGTGCATTTATAGTTCATGAAAAAACATGTTTTGCGGGCTGGCGCGGGCTGTGGCCGAACAGACCCCGCATAGAGGAACTGTAAAACAGAAGAATATTTCTGTTTTACAGTTCCTCTATGCGGGGTCTGTTCGGCCGCAGCCCGCAAAACACGTGGTTTTTTTTCTGAATTTGACACATTCTGTTTTACAGTTCCTCTATGCGGGGTCTGTTCGGCCGCAGCCCGCAAAACACGTGTTTTTTTCTGAATTTGACACATATCTTACATATTGCACATAATTATGAATTCAATATAAGGTAAAAATGAGAATATTATGAATCCAAATTACAATAATTATTCAAATCACCAAATTAAACTAATAATTCAATACAAGAACTGTCCCGAATTCAACAATGATACAATTCACACATGAATTGAATGAAATGAATGTAAAATTGTTCGGTATTACTGCCCATGCCTTTGCCAATGGTGCCCAATGAGATCCTCCTAAAGCTGATAGTGGGTGTTTGCATCTTCAATTTGCTGGTATGTCTGAAGGAATGCTTGTATGTGGTCAGGGTCTCTAGCTGGCTTCACACGGCTATCGACATTGTATTCCCGAGAAGGCGGCTATCGACATTGTGTTCCCAATGGTGCTCAATAAAAACCGACATTGTGTTCCCAATGGTGCTCAATAAAACCTGAGAATTGGCCTCCCAAGCTTGCACTATTTTGACAAAGAGGGATCAGCGCATTCGATACCTTCTCCGGAAGAGGTGTGGTGGATAGGTAGGATTGTCCGCGAAGTAGTCTTGCATCAAAATTGTGTTCCCGATATGGCGGTTGCGAGGGATGCAAAGATGGTCGGCGGTCAATCCTCGTCGTCTCTTGTTGTTCCGATCCTCGCGCTCCTTCACGGCTAGGACCGCCACCACCATATGCTGCTGATGGCGCTCGAGCATCGACTCTATGTCCAAGTCATCGGACGAGGACGAATCCTTGAGCAAAAATTCCTTGCAAGGGCTCAAATCCATCTGCAAAATCGCACCCGAGCTTGCATGAGTGTAAATTTATCTACTACGGTCAATCTAGAAGGGGCAGAAAATGGGGCTCACCGGCTACGGCCGATCTGGCGTGGTGGCGACCCAGGGGCGGCTCGCCTCGGCGGATCCGAGGCGCCAACGAAATAGTGCGGTGGACCCAGGTCTAGTACGGCCCAGCGATGTGATTCCATCGGCAGAAAATGGCCGGAATCGTAGGTGGCGGGCGGGCGGCGACGGTGTCGAGCGACTGCATGATGGGGGTGGGGAATGCACGTTGAAATGTCCCTCTCGCCAACAGGTTTCACGAGATACAAAGCACCAATGGGGTGGGGGGGCTGGGTTTTCGCGAGTCGAAAGGGGCAATTTACCCCGCCCTTGAAAATTATTCATGGGTCAGACGCGTTTACGGTGTCTATTCAGCCGCTTTAATCTTGCCAAATCATAAACTTGCGGTTGTTTTGTAGGTCGGCATGATATATTCTAACCGATCCCCTATAGCCGGTTAGTGGAGTAAAATTTCTATTTTACTCCACTAACTTACACCTAGCCGATTCCCCATCCGCGGTTAGTGGAGTATATTTTTACTCCGGTCCCAAAAATTTCCGAATTTTTACTCCATCGGTTGGCAGCAGAGTAAAACGTTGTGCCTCTCTCTCACATCTGTGTCGCCGCTGCATCTTCGCTGGTGCGCCTCCCACCGGTGCCGCCGGAAAAATAGGAGAAGAAGTTTCATCGCATTTTATGATATGGAGCCGCCGCCACCTCTTGTTCTTCATTGGGAGGCCAGATCGGGAGTCCGTTCAGGGCTCCGGAGAGGGGGATTAGTCGCCATCAGCATCACCAACCCTTCTTCACCACCAATTTCATGATGCTCACCACCAGGAGTGAGTAATTCCTTCGTCGGCTTGCTGGACAGTGATGGGGTTGGATGAGATTTATCATGTAATCGAGTCAATTTGTTAGGGCTTGATCCCTAGTATCCACTATGTTCTGATATTGATGTTGCTATGACTTTGGTATGCTTAATGGTTTTCACTAGGGCCAAGTGCCATGATTTCAGATTTGAACCCTTTATGTCTTCATGAATATATTTGAGTTCTTGATCCTATCTTGCAAGTTATGCGCACCTATTACGTGTTATGATCCGCATACCCCAAGGTGAAAATAATTGGTATTCTTTTCGGTGATTACCGTAGTTTGAGGAGTTCATGTATTCACTATGTGTTAATGCTTTGTTCCGGCTCTCTATTAAAAGGAGGCCTTAATATCCCTTAGTTTCCTTATGGACCCCATTGCCACGGGAGGGTAGGACAAAAGATGTCATACAAGTCTTATTATAAGCACGTATGACTATATACGGAATACATGCCTACATTACATTGATGAATTGGAGCTAGTTCTGTGTCGCTCTAGGTTGTGACTGTTATATGATGAATGTCATCCAACACAATTATCCATCACTGATCCAATGCATATGCTTTTCATATATTGATCTTTACTAAGTTACTACTACTGATGATGTTACAATTGCTACAAAACTGCTATTGCTACTGTTACCATTACTGTTGCTATCATTATTACGCTATCAAACTATCATATTACTGTGCTACTGATCACTCTACTACAGATATTTAGTTCTCCAGGTATGGTTGAATTGACAACTCAACTGCTAATACTTGCAGATATTCTTTGGCTCCTCTTGTGTCGAATCAATAAATTTGGGTTGAATACTCTACCCTTGAAAACTATTGTGATCCCCTATACTTGTGGGTTATCAATCACCCGCTGCTCGCCAGTTCGTTCTAAACCACATCGGCCGGCTTTTGCACCACCACCGCACCCCAAGTGTTCGAAGAATTGCCTAGGTGATTTTTTTGTTTGTTTCTCTTTGAACCGAGTCGTTTGGATTGAACTGAACCATTTGGATTGTAGATGAAGATGTTGAAGGAGATGGTGTTGGAGGACTTGTGTGTCATTCGAAGAGGAGGAAGAAGACTACGGTGACTTTGACATTGTTTTATGTATGATTTTGAATGATTATGTTTGGCGGCCAAGGAGAGGATCACAATTTGGTAGCATACACATCAACCGTGATAGAGCGGAGGGTCATGCCAAGATCATGAAAGATTACTTTGATCCAGATCCAACCTATCTGGAGAAGTACTTTCCTCGATGCTTTCGGATGCACACAAGTCTTTTTTGACCATTGTAAAATCCATTGAGAGATATGATGAGTGGTTCAAGCTCCGGAGAAATGCATCCGGAGAGATCAGTGCAAGCCCTCTGATGAAATGCATTGCGGCAGTTCGAGTCTTGGCATATGGGTGTTCTGTCGATGCAATTGATGACTGTGTACGCATTGGCGAAGACACAATCTTGGAGGTTGTTTGAAGGTTCACCAAAGCAATGATCGTTGTCTTTGTCCCGGAGCACTTGAGAGCACCAACCGAGGAAGACACCCAGAGACGATGACTGAGAGTGAAGCAAGAGGATGGCCAAGGATGCTTGGATCACTTAACTGTATGCACTAGAGATGGAAGAATTGTCCTACAGGTTGGAAGGGTCAGTACAAATACCAAGTCAACAATCCAACTATCATTCTTGAGGCAGTTGCATCGAAGGATATTTGGATATGGTATTCATTCTTTGGTCTGCCTGAATCTCATAATGACTTGAATGTGCTATCGAGACTACCTCTGTTGTACAGGCTTATACAAGGTGAAGCTCCCCCTTGCAACTACTCGGTCAACGGGCACAACTACTCGATGGGTTACTATATCGCGGATGGCATCTATCCATCATGGGCCACCTTGGTCAAAACAATTCCATGTCCAAAAGGTAACAAAAACACTCACCCAATGTCAAAAAGCTGCAAGCGAAGATGTGGAAAGAGCCTTCGGTGTGCTTCAAAAGCGCTTTGCAATTGTTCGTGGCCCTGCCGAGTACTGGAACTCTAAGGTTCTGTAACATCTCAAATTTTCAATTTGGAATGTTATACATAGGTCATTAATGCATAACATATTTTTATTGCATTTTTGTGTTGCGATCCTCGAAATTCTAAGCAACTCAAGGACCCACGGAGAGAGTTGCGGATTTCACCGTTTTCATATTTGAATTTTATCAAATATTGAGGCAAGGATCATTTGGTTTTAATATTTTTTTTATCCGAAAATATTTCATATTAAAAATATATGAGAGGAGATAATATGACTTCTCCAAAATAAATGAAATATTGGAGGAAAAATACTAAAATCAAATAATATATTTTATTTGGATTTTATTGCGATTTATTTGAATTAGGAAAAACATGCGTTTTTAAAAATTGCACTAGAGTCCCAAATAAATGTTCACTTTGTCCACAATATTATTAGAGGACCGTGAAAATTTATTTCAGGATTTTTGGAGTCCGTTTACTATTTCTTTCGTTTGTTTCCCGCGTCAGGACTTATTTTTAAAAAAAAAAAGTCAAACCGACCTATGGGCCGTAACCGGCCCGGACTCCCCAGCCCCCCCCCCCTTTATAAGGCGCCCGAGCCGCCCCCCGCAGCACACACCAAGCCGCCAGCCCGCCCGCGCCTCCCGAACCCTAGCGCCGCCGCCGCCGCACAAGCCGCCGGAGCCGTCCGCCGTTCGCCGGAGTTAACCGCCACCGTTTTTTTCGTCGGTTTATTTCGGTAAACCCTAGATCTAGATCCGGTTTTTTTAGTTTCCGGTTTAATTTATTAGATCGGTTTATTTCTTTAACGGACGTTTGTCCGTACGTTCGTTTTAACGAACGCCGTTCATGCGTTAGTCGCAGATAGCGAAAGTTCGTTCGTTAGCCTGTTCGTCAGTTTTTCTTTTTCCAGGTTTTTTCGCGATTATTTTCGATTGCGATTTCTGCCCTAATCTTCGATCTAGTATATCTTTTCGCTCGTTTATCCAAATCAGGTGAAACAAGCGCCTAGTTCTTCGTCTCGAAGCCCTTGTTCTGTTAAACCAACTTGAACAAGATTTTGGTATTGTAAAATTTGACTTTAGTCCAGATTAGTAATCGGATCTCGTTTCTTTTGTAGTTTGAGTTTCGTTGCTCCGTTTGATTTGATTCTTTTTACAAACCAGAGTTCTTCAGTTGAACTTTCGGGTTAGATATTCTTATTTGAGTTTTCCCCATGCATCTTTGATTGATTGCTTATGTATGCTATTGTTTGTTTGCGATAGAATATCCGGAGTGTGAAGCGTGCTACTGCGAGTCACTAGGTTTTGCGGATCGTCAGCAAGGCAAGTAACACATTGATCATACTCTTTCATACCTAGTTTTTATACATTAGTTGCAATCCTCAGACACTGCATGATTAGGATGTGATCAACATGCGGGTATTGGGAAGTAGTTGACGAGGTAGAACATATTATATGTTTCTTTATCAAACCCTTGGGAGTTACTTCTACGTTATGCTTATATCGCAATGCTATGCTCGTAGACGTGGTTTGGGTTTGAGAGTATCCATGACAGATGTGAGTTTGTTAATTAATGGTTCAACTTAAGGTGGCAACTTTAATATACATCTAGGTGGATTGTTGGTTTAGGGCACCTGGGGTGATACCAGTGTTGTCCTAGGAGATCCCGGGGTTATACCGTGTGATCCTCATATGGTCCGCCACCCAGGATCAAAGGGATCATAAGATTATTCATGCTAGAAACTTTCGTGTGCAGCCACAAGCTATTATGGGTTCTAGCATAGTGGAGTAAGTTGCATGACCTCTTCCAGTGGTAGGCTAGCAGATGTAGGGGATGTAGGTTGGTACTGTCTACCCGGGGTTAGAGTTAATGCTTCTGAAAAACTGTGTCTCGGTCATCCGTTTCTCAAACACCATGTAGTGCGAGAAATCCAACGGAGAAGATCAAGTCTTGTGGGGAAAAGTGTGCAAACCTCTGCAGAGTGTACGAACTAATCATGATTAGCTGTGTCCCCGGTCATGGACAACTTGAGTATCTGGTTCTTGGATTATCATATGGATCTCATCACTCTAAATTAATTTGTTGGGTTGATAATTACTTTTAATTGGGATTGAGATGGGGTTACCATTCTCGATGTTTCAACTACCATAATAGTTAAATAAAATATATTCCTTTGTTGTAGGGAAAAATTGGCTTTTCGTAAAACATTATAACCATAGAGCCTCCACCAGCCAAATATGCATGTAGTGATAGCCTTTACCTATTCATTGCTCTGCTGTGTTATTTTGCCAGCATATTCCATGTGATGACCCGTTTTCGGGCTGCAACGTATCATGTTGCAGACTTTTTAGACGAGGAGTAAGATGTCGTAGGTCGTTTATCATGCATTCAGCTATGTTGTTGGAGTTGATGGACTCACTTTTTCTTCCAAGCCTTCTGTTGTTATCGTTTTTAGATGGCCTTAAGCCATATTTATTGTAATAGGTTCTCTTTTGAGACATTCGATGTAATAAGTGTGTGATTTCTACTCTGTTATAAATTCTTCGAGTACTGTGTGTGTCAGCATTACTGATCCAGGGATGACACTGAACACAAAGACTTGACCATCTGAGATCGGGTCGCTACAAGATGGTATCAGAGCACACGCTGAATGTAGGACACGGCCACTAAGATGACCCATATGTCACTCTTCTATACTCATTTATGACTCCTCTCCATTTTCTACTCTTTAGGATGGTGGACTCAAGGAAAAAGTTTACACAGCCGGATGAAGACACCTCGTTTGGACGACATATGAAGGAAGTCACTAGGTACCTGAACATCGAAATACCAAGATTCACCGGGATGTACACTGCCACTTTACCAGGGTTGATTCGAGTTCAAATCCCAGGAAGGACATTCACACCAGTCACTAAACCCATAGAGTTTTCCTTTGACGCACCAACCTGGAGTCTAGGCAAAAGCATGGCAGCCCACATCACCATAGGACGCATCGCCAAGTTTACCACAAGGAGCTTAAGGACACTATCTACCAGATATGTGGGCGCCGAGATGAGCAATGGGAGATGATCAGCACCAGGAAGGATAGGTCCATTGCAGCATTCATCCAGGAGTTAAACCATCATATTCGTCGCCAGGAGAACCAGATGTGTGCAAGCATGATAGATTTGAAGAAGGCGATGACCAGGATATCAGAGCTAGAAGAGGAGCTTAAGTCTACATACGATGGATATGATGAGGAAATGATGATACTTGTGGAGAGGAATGACGACATGACAAGGAAGCTAGGAGTTTTCATGGGAGACCCCGCTCCAGGAGGAGAAGACGATGAACCCAAGGAGATTTGTTCTGAAGACTACATCATCATCGACGACATCGACTCCGACCCCGACGATAGTGATGATGATTATGAAGATGAAGCTGGAGCAGATATCATTGAGTCTTCCGCCGATCAAAATTTCCAGTAGGCCACCATATGATTAGTAGTATTTCCCCATGTATATAGAATAGTCCAAGCACTGTAACGATAGTTAGGTCGATTGTATGCCCTTGCATGATTGATTGAGTGATATGATATGATTGTGTTTGTCTTATGTGCATATGGGTAGTGCTTTCTCCTTAGATCTCATTCTATTCTAATCTCTCCCCTCTAAAACCCATCAGATGCCTCCGAGACATGACCCTGGTTTTGTTTTCCCACCGGAGCTCACCAGTTGATCCAGCAGCAGAATACACTGATGCAGTTACTAGTTTAGAATCAGGGCAACAACAACAACAATAACAACAACCCACCACCACCAGCTCCAGTTGACAACTTAGCCCGTTTTCTGAGGCTTCAGCCACCGGTGTTTTCCAGTAGCACCGAGCCCATAGTTGCGGACGATTGGCTACGTAGGATTGGAAGGGAGCTAACCACTGCTGGTTGCACAAATGCTGAGAAGGTGCGTTTTTCCGCACACCAATTGGATGGACCAGCAGCCGCATGGTGGGAGAATTACACAGCCACTTTTCCCATAGCCAATGTTACTTGGAGCAGTTTTAGCAAGCTTTCCGCACAGCCCATGTCTCAACTGGAGCTATGAGCATTAAGAAGCGTGAGTTCCGCAACTTGCGCCAGGGACATCGTACTGTGGCTCAGTACGTAGATGAGTTTAGTAATCTATCTCGTTATGCCCCTGATGATGTGGCCACAGATGCCACGAAGCAAGAGAAGTTTATGGAAGGGCTTAATGATTAGATGAGCATGCAGTTGATGGTGGCAACATTTAACAACTACTAGGAGCTGGTAGACAATGATCTTATGATTGAAGGGATGCAGTAGCAGATTGAGAGTCGCAAGAGGAAGTATGGACAAGGAAAGTACAATTCGAGAGCTCAGCAGAAGCCTCGTTTCACCCCGAACTCGGGAGGATTGACCCATAACCATGGAGGCCACACTCACAATGGAGGTAGTTCGCACAACCATTGCGGCCCCAAGAATGGAAACGGGAATGGAGCAGGCAGTAACCAGAACCGCTCTAACCCAGCCACACCTGCCAAGAAGGATCAAAGTCACGTTACCTGTTTCAAGTGCGGGGAGACTGGGAACTACGCCAATGATTGTCCGGAGTTGAAGAACGGAAATGGCAATGGAAGCGCTGGGAAGAAGCCCAACCCTTTCAACAGGGGACAAGTGAATCACGTGAACGTGGAGGAGGTTGAAGAGCAGCCAGATGCGGTTATCGGTAAGTTTTTGGTTAACTCATTTACCGCTCTCGTTCTTTTTTATACTGGTGCATCGCATTCATACATTTCAAGAGGATTTGTGGACAAGTTTAAGTTACTCACCTTAGCCCTTAGGACACCCTTGCTAGTGAGCTCACCTGGGGCAGAGTATATGGCCAGCTGATGGTGCGATCGGATACCCTTAACCATTGGTAGCCATGTTTTCCCTCAGACCTAGTAATTTTGGAGTCACAAGGATTGGATGTGATACTAGGAATGGATTGGTTGTCGAAGTATGTAGGAAACATTGACTGTGCTAGCAGATCAATTCTACTCACCACCCCGGAGGGAAAAAAGGATCAAGTATGTATCTAGGCATGTGCCTAGGAGGACTCAAGTAAATTCTCTCTCAGGAGTTGTTCAGGAGGAAGTGCCGGTAGTGAAGGATTACCCTGATGTATTTCCACAGGAGTTACCAGGCATGCCGCCAGATCGAGATATTGAGTTTTTGATAGAGCTGTTGTCAGGCAATGGACCAATATTGAAGAGACCGTACCAGATGCCCGCAAATGATCTGGAAGAGATCAAGAAGCAGATTAAGGAGTTGTTGGAGAAAGGTTACATCCAACGAAGTTCATCACCATGGGGAGCACCAGTGCTCTTGGTTGAGAAGAAAGATGGATCACTGAGAATGGTTGTTGATTGTCGCGCATTGAATGAAGTGACAATCAAGAACAAGTACCCGCTGCCGATGATCAATGATTTGTTTGACCAGCTGCAAGGAGCTAAAGTGTTTTCGAAGATCGATTTGTGATCAGGATATCACCAGCTGAAGATTTGAGAAAAGGATATACCAAAAACAACATTCACCACAAGGTATGGGTTATATGAGTATACGGTTATGTCATTTGGACTGACTAACGCCCCTGCCTACTTCATGAGTATGATGAACAAGGTGTTCATGGAGTTCTTGGATAAGTTTGTCGTGGTGTTCATTGATGATATCTTGGTATATTTGAAGAATGAAGAGGAACACAAGGGACATTTGCGTTTAGTTCTCGAGAAGCTCAGGGAACATCAGTTATATGCCAAGTTTGGCAAATGTGAGTTCTGGTTGAAGGAAGTTGGATTTCTTGGACATGTTATATCAGGATAAGGTATAGTAGTGGATCCTACAAAAGTTCAGTCAATCACCGAGTGGTTGGCACCCACCTCAGTTGGAGAGATCCGCAGTTTTCTTGGACTCGCGGGATACTATCGGAGATTTATTGAGAATTTCTCCAAGATTGTGAAGCCTATGACGGCATTGTTGAAGAAGGATACCAAGTTCCATTGGACAGAGGAATGTGAAGCAAGTTTCCAGGAGTTGAAGAAACGTTTGACTACAGCCCCAGTGCTGATTCTGCCAGATATACGCAAGGATTTCCAAGTGTATTGCAACGCCTCACGCTTAGGACTTGGAGGAGTACTTATGCAAGACGGAAGAGTTGTTTCATATGCTTCACAACAACTTCGACCACATGAGTTAAAACGCATGATTTGGAGTTAGCAGACGTAGTGCATGCGCTCAAGACCTAGAGACATTTTCTTATTGGAAACCGTTGTGATGTGTACACGAATCACAAGAGTTTGAAGTACATTTTTACCTAGAAGGAGCTGAACCTCAGGCAAAGGAGATGGTTGGAACTCATAAAGGATTATGATATGAAGTTGCACTATCTCCCAGGCAAGGCCAATGTCGTAGCAGACGCCTTGAGTCGGAAGGGTTATGCCAATACCGTAGTAACAGGAGGACTGCCAAGGGAGTTAGCAGAAGGTCTCAGGGAGCTACATTTGGAGATAGTCCCTAGAGGTTTCATTGCAGCATTGGAGGTTCAGTCAACATTGTTGGAAAAGATCAGAGAAGCTCAGAAAGATGACAAAGAAATTGCTGAAATAAAGGAGAAGATGGGTGAAGGAAAAGCCAAAGGTTTTTTTTAGGACGAGCACGGCACTTTGTGGTTTGAGGATCGTGTTTATGTGCCCAACAATGCAGAGATCAGGAAGTTGATACTTCAGGAAGCCCATGACTCGCCATACTCGATACACCCCGGAAACACCAAGATGTGTTTGGATTTGAAGGAGCGTTTCTGGTGGACCTGGATGAAGAAGGACATTGCCGAGTATGTAGCCGTATGTGATGTATGTCAGAGAGTGAAGGTAGAACATCAGAAGCCAGCAGGACTACTGCAGCCTATGCTGATACCCGAATAGAAGTGGGACAAACTTGGCATGGATTTTATCACTAGATTACCCAGGACCCGATCGGGATATGATTCTATCTGGGTAGTAGTGGATCGTTTGACTAAAGTGGCTCACTTTATCCCAGCGAAGACCACCTATACAAGTGCGAAGTTGGCCAAGATATAAACGACCAGGATCGTATGTCTGCATGGAGTTCCGAGGACCATCGTATCAGATAGAGGAACACAGTTTACCTCAAAGTTTTGGCACCAGTTGCACCAGACTTTGGGTACCAGGCTAGAGTTCAATATAGCTTTTCATCCGCAGACAGATGGACAGAGTGAGAGAGTCAATCAGATTCTGGAGGACATGTTGAGAGCTTGTGCACTAGATTATGGATCTAGTTGGGATGACAACCTGCCCTACGCGGAGTTCTCATACAACAACACAGCTACCAGGCCAGTTTGAAGATGGCACCATTCAAAGCCCTGTATGGACAGAGGTGCAGGACACCGTTGATGTGGGATGAAGTTGGAGACCGCCCGTTGTTTGGACCAGATTTGATTAAGGAGTCTGAAGAGAAGGTTAAGCTGATTCGAGATAGACTTAAGGTAGCTCAGTCCCGACAGAAGAGTTACGCAGACTCGAAACGCAAGGAGGTAGCCTATGAAATCGGAGAGAGAGCATATCTGCGAATGTCACCCATGCGAGAAGTTAAACGTTTTGGAGTCAAGTGAAAGTTAGCCCCGAGATTTGTAGGACCGTACCATGTTTTGAAACGCATGGGAGAGGTTGCCTACAAGTTGGAGTTACTCGAAGGACTGTCAGGAGTTCATGATGTGTTTCACGTTTCCCAGTTGAAGAAGTGCCATGCAGAGATGGACGATATTCCTCTGAGAGATACAGTGCCCCTGGAAGCAATTCAGTTGGATAGTGATTTGACATATGAGGAGAAACCTATCAAGACTCTCGAGTTTGCTAGCCGAGTTACTCGCAGCAAGGTTATTAAGTTTTGCAAAGTTCAGTGGAGTCACCATACCGAGGAGGAAGCCACCTGAGAAAGAGATGATGATCTACGCAAGGACCACCCATACCTATTTTCTAGCCAACCCGAATCTCAAGGACGAGATTCATCTTAAGGGGGTAGGTTTGTAACATCCCAAATTTTCAATTTGGAATGTTATACATAGGTCATACATGCATATCATATTTTTATTGCATTTTCGTGTTGCGATCCTCGAAATTTTAAGCAACTCATGGACCCACGGAGAGAGTTGGGGATTTCACCGTTTTCATATTTGAATTTTATCGAATATCGAGGCAAGGATCATTTGGTTTTAATAATTTTTCTCTCCGAAAATATTTCATATTAAAATATATGAGAGGAGATAATATGACTTCTCCAAAATAAATGAAATATTGGAGGAAAAATACTAAAATTAAATAATAGATTTTATTTGGATTTTATTGCGATTTATTTGAATTAGGAAAAATATGCATTTTTCAAGAATTGCATTAGAGTCCCAAATAAATGTTCACTTTGTCTGCAATATTATTAGAGGACCGTGAAAATTTATTTTAGGATTTTTGGAATCAGTTTAGTATTTCCTTCGTTTGTTTTCCGCGTCAGGACTTATTTAAAAAAAAAGTCAAACCGACCTACAGGCCGTAACCGTCCCGGACTCCCCAGGCCGGCCCCCTTTATAAGGCGCCCGAGCCGCCGCTCGCATCCCATCCCGAGCCGCCAGCCCGCCCGCGCCTCCCGAACCCTAGCGCCGCCGCCGCCCTAGCGTGCCGCCGGGTCGTCGCCGCGCAAGCCGCCGGAGCCGCCCGCTGTTCGCCGGATTTAGCCGGCGCCGTCGTTTTTTTGTCGGTTTATTTCGGTAAACCCTAGATCTAGATCCGGTTTTTTTAGTTTCTGGTTTAATTTATTAGATCGGTTTTTCGTCGGTTTATTTATTTAACGAACGTTCGTCCGTACGTTCATTTTAATGAACTCCGTTCATCCATTAGCCGCAGACAGCGAACGTTCGTTCGTTAGCCTGTTCGTCAGTTTTTCTTTTTCCAGGGTTTTTCGTGATTATTTTCGATTGCGATTTCTGCCCTAATCTTCGATCTAGTATATCTTTTCGCTTGTTTATCCAAATCAGGTGAAACAAGCGCCTAGTTCTTCGTCTCGAAGCCCTCGTTCTGTTTAAACAACTTGAATAAGATTTTGGTACTATAAAATTTGACTTTAGTCCAGATTAGTAATCGGATCTTGTTTCTTTCGCAGTTTGAGTTTCATTGCTCCGTTTGATTTTGATTCTTTATGCAAACAGGAGTTCTTCAGTTGAACTTTAGGGTTAGATCTTCTTATTTGAGTTTTCCCCATGCATCTTTGCTTGATTGCTTATGTATGCTATTGTTTGTTTGCGACAGAATACCCGGAGTGTGAAACGTGCTACTACGAGTCACTAGGTTTTGCGGATCGTCAGCAAGACAAGTAACACATTGATCATATACCCAGTTTTTATGCATTAGTTGCAATCCTCAAACACTGCATGATTAGGATGTGATTAACATGTGGGCATTGGGAAGTAGTTGATGAGGTAGAACCTATTACCTGTTTCTTTATCAAACCCTTGGGAGTTACTTCTACGTTATTGCTTATATCGCTATGCTATGCTCGTAGACGCGGTTTGGGTTTGAGAGTATCCATGACAGATGTGAGTTTGTTAATTAATGGTTCAACTTAAGGTGGCAACTTGAATATACATCTGGGTGAATTGTTGGTTTAGGGCACCTGGGGTTATACCAGTGTTTTCCTAGGAGATCCTGGGGTTACACCGTGTGATCCTCCTATGGTCCACCACCCAGGCTCAAAAGGATCATAAGATTATTCATGCTAGAAACTTCCGTGTGCAGCCACAAGCTATTATGGGCTCTAGCATAGTGGAGTAAGTTGCATGACCTCTTCCAGTGGTAGGCTAGCAGATGTAGGGGATGTAGGTTGGTACTGTCTACCCGGGGTTAGAATTAATGCTTCTGAAAAACTGTGTCTCGGTCATCCGTTTCTCAAACACCATGTAGTGCGAGAAATCCAACGGACGAGATCGAGTCTTGTGGGGAAAAGTGCGCAATGCAGAGTGTACAAACTAATCATGATTAGCCGTGTCCCCGGTCATGAACAACTTGAGTATCTGGTTCTTGGATTATCATATGGATCTCATCACTCTAAATTAATTTGTTGGGTTGATAATTACTTTTAATTGGGATTGAGATGGGGTTACCATTCTCGATGTTTCAACTATCATGATAGTTAAATAAAATATATTCATTTGTTGTAGGAAAAAATTGGCTTTTCGCAAAACATTATAATCATAGAGCCTCCACCAGCCAAATATGCATGTAGTGATAGCCTTTACCTGTTCATTGCTCTACTGTGTTATTTTGCCAGCATATTTCATGTGCTGACCCGTTTTCGGGCTGCAACGTATCATATTGCAGACTTTTCAGACGAGGAGTAAGATGCCGTAGGTCGTTTGTCATGCACTCGGCTATGCCGTTGGAGTTGATGGACTCACTTTGCTTCCAAGCCTTCCACTGTTATCGTTTTTAGATGGTCTTAAGCCATATTTATTGTAATAAGTTATCCTTTGAGACATTCGATGTAATAAGTGTGTGATTGCTACTCTGTTACAAATCCTTCGAGTATTATGTGTGTCAGCATTACCGATCCAGGGATGACACTGAACACAGAGACTTGACCGTCTGAGATTGGGTCGCTACATGTTCTATGACAAATCATGACTTGTTCATCATATTTCATCACATGATCATTGAAGACGAAAGAGAGAGATGCCTGGGAATTTTCGATATTGGTTGAGTCAGAGTATGATACAAACATGATTTTGACATTCTTTGAGGAGTATCGCAAGATCGAGAACCATCAAGTTCATACCCAACTCCAACAAGATCTTGTTGGCCATCATTGGCAACGTCTAAGCGAGTCCTAATTGTTCTATGAAATGCTATTTGCTACATTTGAACCATTCGGCGTGTTTAAATTCTGTTTGTAAACTATATTCGTAATTTGGTTGAACATTCAAATTTATGTTTAGTTGCAATTTATACTAGAATTGCAAGGTTTAGAAAAACAAAAAATTACTTTGTTATATTTAAGGAATCAACTAGGTCCAGCCAAAACTTAGTATACTCCACTAAAAGCCTTTTACTCCACTAAATTTTAGTGGATCGGTTAGAGTTGGGCTAAGGTCTGGTTGATGCTCACCGGCACGGCGGAGCCTACCAACCATGCTGCCCCCGCTGCCGCCGCGAAACACTCGAACTTGCCCATCCCCCGCCGCCGACCGCCCCACACTTCCGATGCCGCCAGCCGCGCCGAGCCCGGACCCGTACCGCGACTGGGCCGACCTGCCGGAGCTGCCGCTGGCGGAGGTGCTCCGCCGCCTCCTTCCCTGCATCCGCTCGCTCTACGCCTTCGCGGGGACGTGCCGCCCCTGGCGACACCTGCTCCGCGCCTCCGCCGCCGATCTCATCCGCCCCCGCATCCCGCCGCTCCTCCTCCTCTGCCCCGACTTCCGACTGGTGCCCTTCTCCCCGCTCGTCGTCCCCCAATCCCTCTCGTACCCCATCCCCGCCCTGGCGGAGGGCGCCACGCTCCTCTCCGCCTCACGCGGCCACCTAATCCTCCTCCGCCGGGGCTCCTTCAACAGCCTACACCTCGTCGACGCCCTCACCGGCGTCGAGCGCCGCGCGCTCCAGCTCCCTTCCCCGCACTTCCCCTATCACTACGCAGCGCTCACGCCCTCCCACCTCCTGCTCTTCCACTCCATGCACGCCTTCTTCTCGCTCCCCTTCCCCGAGCATCCAAGCCCCAACAACATCAACGCCCGCCCCGACTGGACCAAGCACGCCCTCCCCCGCGCCGCCTCCATCGTCACGACCGTCATCGAATTCCGCGGGCGCGTCCTGGGTCTGACCGACCGCGCGCAGATACTGGAGTTCCACCTTGGTGGCGCCCCTTCGAACCAGGCAGCCCGACTGCTGCCAACCACCGGCCTTCCGGACGCCACCAGATTCGACAGATTGCAATTCGGGCCGCATTTGGTTGCTGCCGGGGATCGGCTGCTGCTGGTGCTCTTCATGTTTGAAGCAAACTTGGCCCCCCTGGTGTTCCGTGCGCCCAGGGTGAACAAGATCGGTGTGTATGCGCTTGATTGGGCGCGCATGATGTGGGAGGAAGTGGACAACATTGGGGCTTACACCTTGTTCGTGGACATTGCCGGGAGGAGCACGGTGGCTTGCGTGGACGTGGGGAACTGCGGAGTGGAGGAGAACCGAGTTTATGTTGGCGTGCCCAACTCCCGTGCCTGGAGGAGGCCACTACCACCAGGGTGGGAGGCATCACCCAACGTTGAAGGGCTTGGACTGAACTCGAGGGAGACGATGGCGTGCCGACCATTGGCATCACCGATATCGGTTCATCCACGTCTTTTCTTTTGATGATCGTAGCAAAATAAGTCACTGTTTCTACCTGGAACAGATGTCTACATTCAGTTGCTTATTGTAATGTCAATACTGAGCCTATTGTTACTTTGTAGCATCTCATATGGAAATGCTCGCATTGTACGGATTAATCATGCTATTTGATGTGAATATTTGTGCTTGTGCTCTCCTGTTGTTTGGAGATATCTATGTGCATCTCTCTTAAGACTGTGTGGCCTGTAACTTCTCGCACTTACACACTGAGCATCATATGATGAAAATTTACCTTAGCTTGCCAATTGTTGTACTGTACCGCTAAAATTTATATGGTTTGCATCGAAAACTGCTCTTTAATCTAGTTACTAGTTACATGAAGCTGGCCATTTTCTGTTCTGAAGCTCCCTTCATGGTTTTTTGTTAGTTATATATACTTGACTGAAAGTCTATTTCGATGAATTTTGGCTGAGAAAGTGAGTAGCAGCATGTACCTTTTATAAGATCATAACTGACATAGCTTAGGTTCTTAACCATTATCTTGTCATTAGTCATTACACATTGATTAATGATCCTCTACTTCTAATTATTCTCAGTTTCACATCAGCAGTTCCACACAGTAGGGTTTATGAATTCTTTCTTGAAAGTAGCACAATGTGCCTTTTCCATAATAATGACATGATTGTTATGCCTTAATTTCATAACCATTTCTGTTATCATGGATGATACGTTTGTTAGTGGATGATTAACGACTACTGTGTTATCAGCGTCAGATATACAGTTCCACACACAGGGTGATTTGCTAGAACAATGTACCGAATAGTCCACATGTTCTCATAATTTTTCACAATTCTGTCTACAAATCCACCACCATTTTTTCAAATTTCTTAAATGGCCTTTTATGAATGTTAGTCGTGATCAGCAGTAACAGCCAAAAAAAGGACACACTAGATAAAAGCAGCCGCTTTTGATTCTAGCAAGCACATGTATTTTCTGCATTGAAACATGGGAGAAGATGTACATCGAAATTTGTTAAGAAGAGACATAAGAGACCCTCATCATGGAGAGGATTTTCGAGAAGTTCAAAATGCAGGTTTTCATGAGTTCTGCAGTGAACTTTCTACCGTCTTCTAGCTGTAATATATTCAAACTAGGTACAAGAAATGCGAGGATGCTCATTCTCATTGAGTTGGTGATGAAATGATTCGTGAACTTGAATTTGGGGCTCATCAAACTTTTGCTGCTTCAGCAGGAACGCTGGCCCTCTCAGCGATGATCTGTTCATAGAGATCTCTAATCTTCAGTCCTACAATGGTCTGGAAGAGACCTGTTCCATTGTTGCTGCCTGGGAAGTCTGCATGCTTTAGCATTTGCTGTGTCACCTCCCCGTAGAACTTGGTTGAGAGGTTGCTTAGGTGGCTCTCAACATAGATGAGTTCATCTAGTCTGTCAAATTGCCCATCCATCTCCAGCACCGATACCTGAAATAAACAAGCAAACACTAAGATTGTACAGCATTGTCTGAGGCAGGACCTGTTTGACAGCTAGAATTGTTCTACTCAGTGAATAGTCGATCTCTAGTCTAAGAATGGTTTTGGAGCTCTCTTACTTTGTCCTACTTTGGACTACTTGCTAGGTTTCTTTTGATTTATTTCCAAGTAACAGCAGTTAGCATTACTCGTTTGACACAAAAGGGTAAATAAGCCAAGATGAGTACCTCTTGGCCAAAGTAAGTGTCTGGGCCATAGGAAAATTTGATGCCAGGATAAGAGCATGTAAGCTTTCTTCCACAAGGGATCCAGTTGATGGTTGATCCTTCATCGAAGAGGTAAACCGGGTTGAAGAACTTAATGCCTTCTTTCATGATCAATTTAACTCGCAGCACCTTTCCTTCGTTGTCATCAGGAATCAGCTGGGTTGGCAGAACTTCAATCACAGCATCAGCGTATTGCTTCTGCGGATCTGTCATACCAAGTGGTCAGGTTACATACCATCTTTTATTATTTTTGGTTTATGGAAAACACTTGCTGTGATTAGTTGGTAAAAAGGCAGTACCAATAAAGGCATCAAAATCAGGTTTCCTGGCTTCGATGCTAGCCTTGATGCTTTCAAGACTGTGCCCACGCTCTGCCATGTCTCTCTGCAAAAGTGCCAGTGATTGTTTTTTTAAAGTTAGATAACGGCAACAAAATCCATTGAAACATCTAAACCTTGCTGTTCAGCTCACCTGAATTTTCCATGCGAACTTAACCTCATTGCTGATGTCTAAGTAGATGCTGAAATCAAGGAGCTCTCTCACACGTTCATCGTACCTGGTTTAAAAATTTCTGTTTGTTACAGCTTGCAAAATGATCATGTTTATTTTAGTCAGGGAAATACTGCTAACTGTTAAGCATCAGGGAATCGAATATTTTGTGGAAACTTAACAGAAGTTGCTGCTGTGATTCAAAAGGTTTTATGATGACCACTTACCCAACAGCTACTGGAATATGAGGAAAAAAGAAAGAAAAAACAGACACCAAATACTGAAACAGACAGGAGAAGCATGGGGGTAGAATGTGAACTCACATTGGGTGCAAACCCTCGATGACGAAGATCTTGGGGGGCTGGATGAGCTCCGCCGGGTCGAGGAGGCCAGTGACGTGGTTGTAGATTGGCTTCTCAATAGCCTTGCCTTCCTTGATTGCCTTCACCTGCTCATACATGAGATCAAAGTCGTTTGCCTTGGGGTCCAGGGCGGTCACACCTTTCTCCTTCCTCCCGGTTCTGTCCAAGGAATGGTAGTCATCAAGGCATATGACCGTCGTCGTGTCGCTGATGAGCGTGTTGGAGTCTGGGTTGCCGCCCTTGGGTGGCTCTGCAGCACCTCCAAACACGCTTGTGAGCCGGCGCATGAAGGTGGATTTCCCACATCCCGAGTCTGCTGCCAGGCCAATCACTATTGGCTGCTCAACTGCGCATGAGACCTGGAAGGTCCTTGCCCCATGCCTCGTGTTACTCCTCCTGCTGCTTCTGGTCGTGAAGAGGATGACTTGGTTCTGCCTGAAGCCAGAGTTTGGGATGGTGGTGCATGGGGAGCGCAGGGATGTGGTGCTGTGTGGGCTGCAGAATGCCATGTTTGCTGCCCGACCTCTTGGAGCTGCTCTTCTCCCCTTCAAGCCTTGTAAGTTGTAACTGAGACTTGGGGAGAAGAGAGAGCTTGATGAAAGAACTGTGGAGATAAGAGCTAAGAAAACATAAGGAGGGAAATGAGATGGTGATGATGTGGTGTCCCTATTTCCCCTTTTTTCTCTTTTTCTTTTCTGGAATTCTGGTGATATCAGGGCCAGCTTATAGTGATCTGAAAATGAAACAATCGTGTTTTGCCTGTATTCTTTCCCTGGACGCTGAGCTTTCTTACTACGAAAAGCTTGTGATTCCTTTCTGTGATCATGCCCACTTCCCGGTGATTTATTTTTTTTAAACCTGTATCGGTTAGTTAATCAACTTACTAGTGATCTTTGCTGAAAATTAATCTGTCTGTTGCTTGTCTGTTCGCTGCCAAATACACGAGCGGAGAGCATTTGAAATTCCGTATACGCCATTTACGATATAATGTCCTGCGGTATACTTGTGCCTGTTTTGTCTGTCCTAACCAGTTGGTGCTTGAATTATGATGGCCAGAGACGCTTGGAGGAAAGCTTGGTGGTGGTTCCATGGATCTAGATATGGTTCTGCCACGTGGCAGCGCAAGGATGGCTGGATGCAGATGAGGTAATGGAGGCTGGAAATTGATCGCCGAGAGTTGGAGAGGATATGGCTGATGCCTACTTCACCAAGCTGTAACCATATGTACGTTTATCTTTTTTCAAAGGCGGTCCATGTGTCAGCGTGTGGCCACGGGTATGTGCCATGTCAGCATCCCCAAGTCATTGGATGGCCAGTGGCCGTACGAGACATTCCATAGCATATACGCATTAAATTGAAGACACAGTTTTCACATGCACCCTCCAAGTAGAATTCCTTTTGACTCGTTACAGAATCATAACTCATCGTTGATCAGAGGAGAATAGAGACACAGCCATGGGCAGAGTAAGACGAAGGAATCGGGAGCGGCTATTCTGAGCCTAGGCTCATCTACACCAGCACATGAACAATGAATTTGTGAAAAATAGCAAAAAGAAATTAGATTTTTTTTTTACATTCAAGATGCTGGAGTGCACAAGGCACGTGCGAATTTTCATTGTGTTAGGATATTCGAGGAAGTCATGGAAAAAAAGAAGCAAAAATTGACCCTCGAAGAAACTTGAAAAACTGCATTGTTTAAACCTGATTTTGTTTTTTTGCACGAGCTCCTCAAATGTCATTTTAGCAAAAAAAATTGCACGCTCCTAGGATGGATGACAACACCATAAAAAAGAATGGATAAAAAAAAACAGAATTTTAATTATTACTTTTTGCTATTTTTCCTGAATTTACTGTTCATTCAAAGCATCTGACCCTGGGCACCGTTGTGGATTACCAGAATCTATATCATTTTCCACTGTATATTAGTACAGAATCAAGCAACGTAACAAGCGTAAATATCTGGAAACGAGAAGATCAAGGACCTGTTCTTTGATTAAAGGAATTACGTTAAACTTTGGAGGAGTTCATGTTGAGTAAATAGGCAATTTCTCGATTAAATTAATCCATGAGTAAATCACTAGCGTGGCATTGACTAAGTTGATGATGTACTGACTCTGGTCTAAACATGCACGTACTAAGCAAACAGTAGACAAATCTACACATACTGCTAGTACTGCTAATATGAAAATAATCAGGAGCGGGATAAACGAGTTATACCCTCCAGTAGGCCACGCAGAGGCCGCGGCTTTGGTGGCAGCAGCGGCATCCTCGGCGGCCTTCTTGTCGGCTTCAGCTTTCTCGCCGGCGGCACAGTCGGCGTCGGTGGACATGGTGATGATGAAGGCGGCGCGGACGTAGAGGAAGTAGACGATCGGAAGCGAGCAGTCGCGTAATCGCTGCCCACCCCGTACCCCGTACAGGAACCAGAAGGGTAGGTGTGAGCTCGGCTCGGCTCAATCCCGCAACCCGCGGCGCGGCGCGGCGCGGCGCGGCGCGGCGCGACGGGCGGCGGAGGAGGAGGAGTGCGCGAGGGCCTCTTCTCTTCTCAAGCTCCAATAGCATGTAGAAGAGAAACCCTTATAAACCACTCCAACTCTCCTTCCACTTCCGGGGTGGGACTAAACTTCCCACCACACCTAGTGCCATATAACCCACATGGGCCCTTAGAGATTTTTCAGAAATTGCAATATGGGCCTAGAGCCCATCTCAGATTTCAGCAGTCCATTCCTTAGGACCTTTTGTCATGCATCTTATTTGATTCGTATGAGTACTTTGTAGAGTTTTAGAAAATAAAATCTATGAAGTCCAACCACATGCAATATTTTCTGTCCATGAAGTGATTTTTTAAAACTTCTTGTTATGGCGCAAGCGCAACCAAACTTCTGTTATACATTCTCATGTTTCATTTCATAGTACATGGTAGGATTCAGCGAAGGCTAGAAGGACATCATGGTTCAAAAAAAAATGTAAGGATGTCAAGTCTTGCGTTTTTCTTTATAAGAATTGGAATCTGCAATGAAGGCTAGAAGATTCCTTCGACATCACTTCACAAGGCACAGATGAGAACCTCATATGGTTTTGCTGTCTTTAGGTTCCACCTACCATGGCCCTCGCAGAAGAAAGCAGCTTACCAGCAGACGAATCAAATATGCAAACAAACTAGCAAACAAAAATGCTAGGCTTCAAACAACATGCAGTTTATATAGGTAAGATCCAAGGTTTTAAACAACAGACAGTTCAAGAGATAACACTAATACAACGTTTGTTACACTTCTACTCTCTTGCAACAAATAAACAAACTTCTGAATTTCTGAGGCAAATTATTCCCATAACTACCATAACATACAAAGAATGGCATGTACTCATATGTATGCACAGAACCGCAGCACGCTCCGATGACACCGGTGGACTTCTGTATTTTCTTCCGTTGCCCGCTTCACTTGTGCCCTCTGAAATACATGTATACTCTCTGCATGCACCAAAATTAGAGCAAGATCAAGTAAGTGCCAAGCTGCTGGTATTTTGCGCTGTAAGGAACTTGGCAAACACAATAGTTCTATATGCATAGGTGACAGCATAAAGGAAAAATAATATTCATAAAATGTGACATGCTCGCTCAACCTTCCTGGATTTGCTTTACTTGTAAATTAAATTATACATTACACATATTTTTCTGTTGAAACAAATATAAGGAAGACCGATGAACATAGAAAAACAAAGGTAAGTTTACTGAAAAACTGTGCTTGACTGATGGTTAGTATAACTTTCTTCCAGCAGTAAACACTAGTATCACAACTGGATGGATTCCATATTATCCTAATTTTAAGAGATCACTGTTGTTGAAATTTATGTATAGAGTTATACTTATAGATAGCTAGAGGGCAGGAGTAATTAAACAAATAACATACAGAGTACTTCTAGTTTTAGATAAGTTACTAGCATCTCCAATTACTAATTCAAACTGTGTGATCCAAGTAAATGAATACCTATTTACTTCCTTATCCATTTAGATATAGTACCCAAAGATGAGCGAGGGTTGTGCGAAACCAAAGAACGAGGAACGTAATAAAGGCAGAATAGGAGGCAAGGGGCAGAGGGAGATAGCAGATTAGTCACAGACCTGAAGAACCCAAATGCTCACAACTGTCTCTAGTGAAAACAAGGCAAATCCAACAAAGTAAAGTATCTGAAAGAAAGATCGTTGGCCTTAAATGTTATATACACTGAACATACAAAATTGTATCGACATACTTTATAGAAATAGAAACTTGTCCAGCTGTTCATTCCATATAGGAAGTATATGAGCTGCAGAAGGATGAATAGCATCTAAACAACTCACCCCAACTAATGCATGATCAGAGAAGGTATCGATTGCAGCCAGTATACCCCTGATGACAGATAAAGCATACTTTGTTTAGAGCCACATAAAAAAAATCAACAGCCTCACGCATTGAGACACTGTACAGTGGCTATCTATCGTATTAAAACTCTAGGCAGTAATTGTATGAAGCAATACATAGTGTGGTAAGTTATCTTACGTTAATGACTTCCCACGAAATACGATCGGCGGAGCAATGGCAGCAATTATACAAAAGCCAATGTGGAGCTACAACAAAACAAAGAAAACATAATTCAATCAGGTTGCTAACATAAATAGCATATCAGATGAAGAAAGCAGAAACCACAAGTTCATCAAGACCTTACCATGTAACAAAGGAAAAACCACCCAAAGCTGAATGCGCTGTCAGTTCTGTTCAGCAAGTTGACCGAATATTAAACATAAAGCCACTACTAGTGCTAGGAGAAGTACATTGCAGAGATTGGAATTCAGTTAAGTCAAACATCTAGTAGAAATTTCCTTTTGTTGTTAATTAGGAATGTTATGCATGTTAGGCTGATACAAAATTGAATCAGAAGTATGGCATGAACTGGTGCAGATCACACACATAACAGGAAGCCAGAAAGCATTGACTATTAGGTGCATACCTCATTGCACGGTACAGAGGCCTATACCACATCAAGTAGGACAAAGGTACTCCAAGCATACCGTAGATAGTAGCCAGGAAAAACAGTTTAGAGTCTGCAAGCATAAGAAAATCCAAAGATTTAGTGGTCTGCTGCATTACAAGACATAATAGCACAATAAGACTAGCACTCGTTGGTACCCAAACTGCAATACATATGTGCAGGTGTACAGGCAGGTGTACTTAGAACATGAAAACTAACTAGAAGAAGGTACTTAGCTCACCCCCCCCTCTGATCCAACAGACTGTGACAGCAATGAAATTCCAAACGAGGCAAAGCACGATGCCTGTAGATTATTGCAACCCCAAATATCGTCAGTAAGTACATACAATGATGCCTCTTAAAACTGGTATCTCATGAGTGTGTGCGTAGTTACCGAGCCAGCTAGCAAAAGCAAGATACTGCAACCGCTGCGCGTTGGCTGGTATTTCATTGGCAATGTCGTGGTGGATGATTGGGAAGAATGGCGGCCAGTTCTTGTCCTCCATGGGCACCCCAGCTACATGATAACACAAGATTCAATTCACAGTTTCATGAGGCATAATTTATCCACTGATGTAGACCCAATGCATGTAGAAGCGTACCACTCTTGAGAGCTTCCTCCCTCCTCTTTATGTCCTTCACCCACAAAAGAAATTCAAAATTGAGAACAACGAACAGGAGAGAAAAAATGGCAACAATTTAACATCATAGTAATGTATCAAATCAACAGTATGAATCCAAGACAGCAGCAGCATAAGAAGCTTACCGCCTCTCGCCTCTTGAGATCTGCCTGCCACTGCGAGAGCTCACTTTGCTTGCCATTCGAACCCTGCAAAGCAATCATATTAGCGTAGAGCAGAGAGCACGCTCAGTCACTCCCTCGGCAGCAGCAAACGGGAGATCCCCTCTTACGTTCATGTTGTCAAGGGGGATGTCGACGGCGGCGTCCCCGTTGCCACCGGCGCCGAATCCGACGGGCTCCGTCGGGCGAAACTGGAACTGCGACTTGCCGCCACCACCACCAGCGGCACCACCGCGTCCTCCCCCATTCTGCGCACGAACCACCAGATGCACAGCTCGTCAGAACACGCTAAAATTCAAACGCCGGAGCTCGGCGGGGAGATCCCGCCCGAGATCTATCTAGCAGGCCATGCTAAGCTAGAGGGGGAGAAATGGGGGATTACGGAGAAGGCGCTGTCGTCGGCGCCCTCGTCGAAGGGATTGGGATCTCGGTACATCCTCGCAGCTTCGCCTGGCTGGCTGGCTAGCTGGATTCGGGCGGTGGAAGCGTCGGGTGGAAATGATCGGTGGTTTGGTTTAGTGTGTGACACGGGAGGTAGAAGGGAATCGGTGGGTGTGGGGGTTGGAGTGGGCGTGTCGGCCGCGGTGGACTGACTCACTGGCGACTGACTACTAACTCAAAGTCGCTTCAGGTTCAAAGTTGTTCGGGTTTTTTTCCAACGCTAAGCGTCGGTCGATCGGTGGAAGTCTCTATCGGTGGTCTTCCGCACTATCAGATCGCGCACCGTCTACGGTTGAGATTAGCTCGCTGACTCGGTTGTGTCCTCTCGTCCACGTAGTCTTGGGCAGCACAATGAAGTATACAAGTTCAGGCCCCTTATTATGATGAAGTAAAAAAACCTAATCATGTTCTCTGGAGGGAATGTTCTTGTGTTGAGATTTGTGTTTACAAGGTTTCAAACCCGTAAGCAAGTGATGAACGGATGCTTATATAGAATTTGTTATCTGATGCGGAGCATCCTACGATCATCCTCATGTACACTACGACTACTCCCCAAGCCCCAAGAGGACATACCATGAGACCTCGACCATACGCCATTGGACACAATGTGAACTCGCTCCTCTCCGAACCGTCACTTTCCACATGTGATACATGGCTACTACCTCAAACGTATGTGCTATGCATGACCAGGAACCAAGAGGAAGGCCATGAAACAGCTAGGAGCATTAGACAAGACGGCGATGACACCAAGCGCGAGGAACAAGAGGAAGAGCTACCAGAAAGCTAGAGCTCTCGGACATCCAACGACCTCCGGACGACTGACAATCTCCGAACGTCCGACGCTTGGAGATTCCACCAGCCAGAACAACTATAGCCGAGGCACCCTACAGCGCTCGGACGACCGCCAGACGTCGGACATCCGACACTCGTCAGCCACCGAACGATCGACAGCGTCCGGATATCCGGTGCCACATGTCCAGAGAGGAAATGACGGATGTCCGAAGACTTCCGGACGGCCGTGAGCCACCGGACGACCGGAACCCACCGGACGTCCGGTACCTGTCTGTGCACAGAGATCGGGCCCAAGGCCCATGTATCCCTTCGCCCCTCACTTACCCCCCTTGTGACCCTAGACTATATATACTCCTCCACCTCCACCATTTGAGGGTTAGCATTGGTTTAGCTCATATGAGAGACAGAGCTTTGCTCATCCACTTGATACCTACTTCGTTGGAGGCCAAGTCCTCCATCTAGGAGAAGATCCCCCAAGTGGACTCAAGACCTCCATCTAGGAGAAGATCACCTAGTGGATTCAAGGCCTCCTCTTAGAGAAGAACTAGCTACTTGTATCCTCTCTTTGTTGTCTTTGGATCTTTGTGACTTCTTTGTGTTCATGGATCTAGCACATGTGTGATCGATTCTCGTTGATTTGAGTATCTCCTCTCGTTTCCCCTCGTGTTACTCCTCGTGTTCTTCATGGGATCCCCTCCAAATCATGAAAGATTGGCCCATAGGGTTCCACCCTACATCAATGCTTATATAGAGTCTGTTATCTCCTTTGCTTTATATGTTACATGTGATTAAAGTTCAACAATAATGCACACCCACTACTCGTAGTAACAGGTGTCTTGATATAAGCTAGGTCTTCATGGTTGCGATAATGCCTTTAACTAATGCATCTGGTCATTGGGTTGCTTCTGCCCAAGTGGAATCATGCTTCTTTAGTACATCTCCAACGCCGACCCTCAAAACGCCCGCATACATCCGGACCGCGTGCCGGTGTCCTGGACTAGGGGTGCTTACCATGTCGGCTCGCCACTTATGGGTCGGGCCAAGGACCCACGATAACCGATGAATGGACCATGCAGGCCTTGGTCCTCAATGTAATCAAGATGAAGATCCCCGAAGACTTAACGTACACTTCAAGACATATTTGAATGATCGACATGCTTATCCCTAGATTGTAATCGACCATGTGTAAACCCTAGATACCTCTGGTGCCTGTATAAGCCGTGGGGTTTAGCCTACAGAGACACGATTACAAGCTTTTTAGAGGTTTAGACCTTAGAACTCTTTCATACGATCTCGACGTAGATCATATTGTACTCTGTACCCCCATCACAATCAATATATTAAAAGCATGACGTAGCATTTTACCTTCTAGAGAGGGCTTGAACCTGGGTAAACACCTGTTGGGTTGTACGATGGTTTTTTTTTATTTCTGTGCCCCTGGTTCGTTAGTTGTACTCATTCATCCCCACGCTCTTAACTTTTGCTCACTTTTCCCCACTCCCTTGCCCGAAACCCTCAGAACAGGTTACAACGGATGTTGCCCTTGGGTCAATGCCTTTGATCGTTAACTCTGACGAGTGGGGCCGTGTAGGGCCCAGTCCACCTTTGACCGTTTACCCGTATAGTGGTCTCGTATGCTGATCGTACAGTGGTATTCATATATGTGGGCGCATGCAACTGACCGCGGTCATGGGGTAGCACATGTCCATGGGACATGCCCGAAATGTCCCATCGTATAAAGAGGGGAAACCACCTCCCGGCCCATCGCCCCTACCATTTCCCCCCAAATCCCCTTCCTATCGCATCGTCTTCCTCTCCCCCACCGGCATCGTCTCGCTCTCCTCCACTGCCTCCACCGCACTGTCTCGCTCTCCCCCGCCGCATCCTCTTCCTCACCTTCATCGCCTCCATCTGTCCGATGACGGAAGCTCGTGGCGACGCCGTCGTAGCAACCGGAGATGTAGTGGAGCTGCAGGGTGCGGTGACCACAGATGAAATGAAGGACATTGGTGGTGTCCATGGCGGTGCGGGGAAACTCGCAACCGCTGCGGATGTGGAGAAGGAGGTGGCGGGCTCCGCCTCAACGCTGCCGGAGCAGAAGGTGACGGCGTCGAGCGACGCAGTCCATCCCGAGACCTCGATGCGCAGCCTGGCGAGGAGCAGGAGGTATTTGCACTTGCTTGTTAGTTGCAATATTTAGCATATTATCTTGTAGAGTTAGTTGCATTGGTTAGATTGTGATTCATACGGTAGTACAGATGGTTAGAGTAGTTGGTTTGATGGATGGGCCGGGGTTTTCTATATGGGGGGATGGGGGTTTTTGTACTAGGGTTTTTTGGATTACATTCGTTGCAAAAATGCTAGATAGATTTGTATGAGAGATAGGGATCTCTGTGCTTCAATGCTACACAGATGTATGGTTATTAGATTTGTTTTTAATGCTACATAGATTGGGGTTTTTAATGCTAGAGACATGCATGCTTATTAGATTGGGTCCCTGTTAGATTTGTTTTTGAATGCTATGCAGATTGGGGTTTTGAATGTCATATGCCCAAATGGAATCCATTGATTAAGAAGTTATTTGATTCACTAGTATATAAATTTGTCCACAATATGTAGTTATATTAGCTCTGTTATTCAATGTGTGTGCATGATAATGGAAAATGCAAATAGGATCATAGTATATTGGTTTCCCTAGTATATTAGCCCTATGACCAATGTGTCATGTGTGCATATCGAGATTTTCAATTGGCTTCTATATTTACTAGTCATGGATGTAATTGTATATTCAGGAGGATGATGGTTGGGGAAAAAGAGGAAGCTGGCCCTTACTAGGTTCGACCTATACGATCCAGAGTATAGTGACGACGAAGAATATGAGGTAAGCATACTTGAAATTTAGATTGTTCATTTAGTTCCTTTGACATGGTGTATATGAATCTATAATGTACTCCCTCTGTTCCTAAATATAAGTCTTTTTAGACATTTCAAATGGATTACAACATACGAATGTATGTAGACATATTTTAAAGTATGGATTCACTCATTTTGCTCTGTATGTAGTCACTTATTGAAATTTCTAAAAAGACTTATATTTGGGAACGGGGGGAGTATTAATGTAATTCATTCATGTGTGCAGTATGATTCTGGACAAGATGTGTACAAGGGCAACATCACGTCCTTCATAGCGAAGGAGGTGGAGAAGATCAAGGCCAAGGGAGCCGCTTCCTTCTACAACCGCAAGATCAAGAAGTGGCACTGCCCCTACTGCACCACCAAGCCAAAGCCAAAGGATGGCCACTTCGATCACCTTGTGTCTCATGCAGAGGATGTAGCGATTCACGGGGACGACTACATGATCAGGGGGCAGCATGCTGCCCTCGCGAAGGCCCTGACTCCGGTGTGATGTGATGGTGTGATGATGTGATGAACTGAATGTGGCAGCATGTTTTATCTTTATCTTTTGGGTTACTTTTGGTAAATTGAATGTGATTGTTTATGATGTGATGTGATGTCTACTATGCAACCTTCTTCTTGTAGACTCGTGTTGGGCCTCCAAGCGCAGAGTTTTGTAGGACAGTAGCAAATTTCCCTCAAGTGGATGACCTAAGGTTTATCAATCTGTGTGAGGCGTAGGATGAAGATGTTCTCTCTCAAACAACCCTGCAACCAAATAACAAAGAGTCTCTTGTGTCCCCAACACACCCAATACAATGGTAAATTGTATAGGTGCACTAGTTCGGCGAAGAGATGGTGATACAAGTGCAATATGGATGGTAGATATAGGTTTTTGTAATCTTAAAATATAAAAATAGCAAGGTAGCAAGTAACAAAAGTGAGCGAAAATGGTATTGCAATGCTTAGAAACAAGGCCTAGGGTTCATACTTTCACTAGTGGAAGTTCTCTCAACAATGATAACATAATTAGATCATATAACAATCCCTCAACGTGCAACAAAGAGTCACTCCAAAGTCACTATTAGCGGAGAAAAAATGAAGAGATTATTGTAGGGTACGAAACCACGTCAAAGTTATTCTTTCCGATCGATCTATTGGGCTATTCCTATAAGTGTCACAAACAACCCTAGAGTTCGTACTAAAATAACACCTTAGGACACACATCAACCAAAACCCTAATGTCACCTAGATACTCCAATGTCACCACAAGTATCCGCGGGTTTGATTATACGATATGCATCACACAATCTCAGATTCATCTATTCGAACCAACACAAAGAACTTCAAAGAGTGCCCCAAAGTTTCTACTGGAGAGTCAAGACGAAAACATGTGCCAACCCCTATGCATAAGTTCACAAGGTCACAGAACCCGCAAGTTGATCACGAAAACATACATCAAGTGGATCACGTGAATATCCCATTGTCACCATAGATAAGCACATGCAAGACATACATCAAGTGTTCTCAAATCCTTAAAGACTCAATCCGATAAGATAACTTCAAAAGGGAAAACTCAATCCATTACAAGAAGGTAGAGGGGGAGAAGCATCATAAGATCCAACTATAATAGCAAAGCTCGCGGTACATCAAGATCGTGCCGAATCAAGAACACGAGAGAGCGAGATCAAACACATAGCTACTAGTACATACCCTCAGCCCCGAGGGTGAACTACTCCCTCCTCGTCACGGAGAGCGTCGGGATGATGAAGATGGCCACTGGTGATGATTCCCCCCTCCGGCAGGGTGCCAGAACAGGGTCCTGATTGGTTTTTGGTGGCTACAGAGGCTTGCGGCAGCGGCGGAACTCCCGATCTCAGTTCTGTTCTGGAGGTTTGGGATATATAAGAGGTGTTGGCGTGGAGAACCAGTTAGGGGGGTCCACGAGTCAACGACAAGGTCGGAGGGCGCACCCTAAGGGGGTGGCGGCGCCCTCCACCCTTGTGGAGGACTCGGGACTCTTCTGGCCCAAATCCGGTACTCCGTGGGCTTCTTTTGGTCCAAAAACAATCATCGAAAAGCTTCAGCTCAATTGGACTCCGTTTGATATTCCTTTCCTGCGAAATTCAAAAAAGGAAAAAAAAATATAAACTAGCACTGGGCTCTAGGTTAATAGGTTAGTCCCAAAAATCATATAAAATAGCATATAAAACATCCAAGATAGATAATATAATAGCATGGAACAATAAAAAATTATAGATACGCTGGAGACGTATCAAGCATCCCCAAGCCTAATTCATGCTCGTCCTCGAGTAGGTAAATGATAAAAACAGAATTTTTGATGTGGAATGCTACCTAACATATTCATCCATGTAATTTTTCTTTATTGCGGCATGAATGTTCAGATCCATAAGATTCAAAAAAAAATTAATATTGACATAAAAACAATAATACTTCAATCATACTAACAAGGCAATTATGTCTTCTCAAAATAACATGGCCAAAGAAAGCTTATCCCTACAAAATCATATAGTCTGGCTATGCTCCATCTTCATCACACAAAATACTCAAATCATGCGCAATCCCGATGATAAGCCAAGCAATTGTTTCATACTTTTGATGTTCTCAAACCTTTTCAACTTTCACGCAATACATGAGCGTGAGCCATGGACATAGCACTATAGGTGGAATAGAAGGTGGTTGTGGAGAAGACAAAAAGAAGGAGATAGTCTCACATAAACTAGGCATCCCAACTGGCTATGGAGATGCCCATCAATAGATATCAATGTGAGTGAGTAGGGATTGCCATGCAACGGATGCACTAGAGCTATAAGTGTATGAAAGCTCAAAAATAAACCAAGTGGGTGTGCATCCAACCCGCTTGCTCATGAAGACCTAGGGCAATTTGAGTAAGCCCATCGTTGGAATATACAGGCCAAGTTCTATAATGAAAAGTTCCCACTAGTATATGAAAGTGATAACATAGGAGACTCTCTATCATGAAGATCATGGTGCTACTTTGAAGCACAAGTGTGGCAAAACGGATAGTAACATTGTCCCTTCTCTCTTTTTCTCTCATTTTTTCGCTTTTTTTTGGCCTTCTCTTTTTTGGCCTTTCTCTTCTTTTTCCTCACATGGGACAACACTCTAATAATGAAAAATAATCACACTTCTATTTACTTACAACTCAAGAATTACAACTCGATACTAGAACAAAAATATGACTCTATGTGAATGCCTCCGGCGGTGTACCGGGATGTGCAATGAATCAAGAGCGACATGCATAAAAAATGATGGATGGTGGCTTTGCCACAAATATGTTGTCAACTACATGATCATGCAAAGCAATATGACAATGATGAAGCGTGTCATAATAAATGGAACACTAGAAAGTAGCATGGCAATATATCTCGGAATGGCAATGGAAATGCCATAATAGGTAGGTATGGTGGCTGTTTTGAGGAAGGTATATGGTGGATGTATGGTACCGGCGAAAGTTGCGCGGCACTAGAGAGGCTAGCAATGGTGGAAGGGTGAGAGTGTGTATAATCCATGCACTCAACATTAGTCATAAAGAACTCACATACTTATTGCAAAAATCTATTAGTCATCGAAACAAAGTACTACACGCATGCTCCTAGGGGGATAGATTGGTAGGAAAAGACCATCACTCGTCCCCGACCGCCACTCATAAGGAAGACAATCAAAAAACATCTCATCCTCCAACTTCGTTACATAAAGGTTCACCATACGTGCATGCTACGGGACTCACAAACCTTAACACAAGTATTTATAAAATTCACAACTACTCACTAGCATGACTCTAAAATCACCACATTCATATCTCAAAACAATCATAAGGATTCAAACTTCTCATAGTATTCAATGCACTTTATATGAAAGTTTTTATTATATCCCTCTTGGATGCCTATCGTATTAGGACTAATTTTATAACCAAAGCAAATTACCATGCTGCTCTAAAGACTCTCAAAATAATATAAGTGAAATACGAGAGTTCATCAATTTCTTCAAAATAAAACTACCACCATGCTCTAAAAATATATAAGTGAAGCACTAGAGCAAATGACAAACTACTCCAAAAGGTATAAGTGAAGATCAATGAGTAGTTGAATAATTATGTAACTATGTGAAGACTCCTTCTCATAAATAAATTCAGATCTCAAGTACCTTATTCAAACAGCAAGCAAATCCTAATAAAATAAAATGACACTCCAAGCAAAACTCATATCATGTGGTGAATAAAAATATAGCCTCAAGTAAGGTTACTGATGAACGAAGACGAAAGAGGGGATGCCTTCGGGGGAATCCCCAAGCTTAGGCTCTTGGTTGTCCTTGAATATTATCTTGGGGTGTCTTGGGCATCCCAAAGCTTAGGCTCTTTCCACACTTTATTCCGTAGTCCATCAAAACTTTACCCAAAACTTGAAAACTTCACAACATAAAACTTAACAGAGAACTCATGAGCTCCGTTAGTATAAGAAAGCAAATCACCACTTAGGTACTGTCAAGACAAGATTCATAATTTTAATCACATGATGCATACTGTACCATATCATTTCTACAATTTATATTAAGCAATATAAGCCATAGAAACTAGAAAACAAGCAAACTATGCATCGAAAACAGAATCTGTCAAAAACAGAACAGTATGTAGTAATCTGTAACTCTCGAATACTTCTGTAACTCCAAAAATCCTGAGAAATTAGGAGGTCCTAAGAAATTTGTTTATTAATATTCTGCAAAAATAATCAGTATTTTATCACACTTTTGCTAAAAATGAGAATTGTTTTCCTGAGCACAAAAGTTTCTGTTTTTCAAAAAGATCAAATCAACTATCACCGTAAGCCATCCCAAAGGTCTTACTTGGCACTTTATTGAAACAAAAGCTAAAAACCATGATTACTATAGTAGAATAATCATGTGAACACACTAAAACAGTAGGTAAAGGTGTTGGGTTGTCTCCCAACAAGCGATTTTCTTTAATGTTGTTTCAGCTAGGCATGATGATTTCAATGATGCTCACATAAAAGTAAAGAATTGAAACACAAAGTGAGCATCAAGAAGCACATGAAAAGTGAAGGAAATATGCCCTAGAGGTAATAATAAAGTTATTATTTATTTCCTTATATCATGATAAATGTTTATTATTCATGCTAGAATTGTAACCGGAAACTTAGTACATGTGTGAATACATAGACAAACTAAGTGTCACTAGTATGCATTTACTTGACTAGCTCGTTGATCAAAGATGGTTATGTTTCCTAACCATAGACATGAGTTGTCATTTGATAAATGGGATCACATCATTAGGAGAATGATGTGATTGACTTGACCCATTCCGTTAGCTTAGCACTTGATCATTTTAGTTTACTGCTATTGCTTTCTTCATGACTTATACATGTTCCTATGACTATGAAATTATGCAACTCCCGATTACCGGAGGAACACTTTGTGTTCTACCAAACGTCACAACGTAATTGGGTGATTATAAAGGTGCTCTACAGGTGTCTCCGATGGTACTTGTTGAGTTGGCATAGATCGAGATTAGGATTTGTCACTCCGATTGTCGGAGAGGTATCTCTGGGCCCTCTCGGTAATGCACATCACTATAAGCCTTGTAAGCAATGCAACTAATGAGTTAGTTGCGAGATGATGCATTACAGAATGAGTAAAGAGACTTGCCGGTAACGAGATTGAACTAGTTATTGAGATACCGACGATCTAATCTCGGGCAAGTAACATACCGATGAGAAAGGGAACAACGTATGTTGTTATGCGGTTTGACCGATAAAGATCTTCGTAGAATATGTAGGAGCCAATATGAGCATCCAGGTTCCGCTATTGGTTATTGACCGGAGACGTGTCTCGGTCATGTCTACATAGTTCTCGAACCTGTAGGGTCTGCACGCTTAACATTCTCTGATGATTTGTATTATGAGTTATGTGATTTGATGACCGAGGGTTGTTCGGAGTCCTGGATGAGATTAGGGACATGACGAGAAGTCTCGAAATGATCGAGTCATAAATATCGATACATTGGAAGACTATATTTGGAAATCGGAAAGGTTGCGAGTGATTCGGGTATTTTTTGGAGTACCGGGGGATTTACGGGAATACAGGAGTACATATGGGCCTTAGTGGGCTTCAAGGGAAAAAGAGGAGAAGCCACGAGGGCTGGCTGCGTGTCCCCCATGGGCCTAGTCCGAATTGGACTAGGGAGGGGTTGCACTCCATATTTCCTTCTCCTCCACCTCTCCTTCCTTTCCCCTCCTAGTAGGATTAGGAAAGGAGGAATACTACTCCTGCTAGGAGGAGGATTCCTCCCCCCTTTGGCGTGCCTAGAGAGGCCGTCCGGCCTCCCCCTTGCTCCTTTATATACGGGGGCAGGGGGACACCCCAAGACACACAAGTTGATCAGTTGATCTTTTAGCCGTGTGCGGTGCCCTCCTCCACCATAATCCACCTCGGTCATATCGTAGCGGTGCTTAGGCGAAGCCCTATGTCGGTAGCATCATCATCACTGTCATCACACCGTCGTGCTGACGGAACTCTCCTTCGAAGCTCTACTGGATCGGAGTTCGTGGGACGTCGCCGGGCTGAACGTGTGCTGAACTCGGAGGTGCCGTACGTTCGGTACTTGGATCGGTCGGATCGTGAAGACGTACGACTACATCAACCGCGTTCTCGTAACATTTCCGCTTACGGTCTACGAGGGTACGTAGATGATACTCTCCCCTCTCGTTGTTATGCATCACCATGATCTTGCATGTGCGTAGGATTTTTTTTGAAATTACCGCGTTCCCCAATAGTGGTACCAGAGCCAGGTTTATGCGTAGATGTTATATGCACGAGTAGAACACAAAGGAGTTGTGGGCGTGGGTATATACATATTGCTTGCCGTCACTAGTTGATTCTTGATTCAGCGGCATTGTTAGATGAAGCGGCCCAGACTGACATTACACGTACGCTTACGTGAGACTGGTTCTACCGACGTGCTTCGCACACAGGTGGCTAGTGGGTGTCTGTTTCTCCAGCTTTAGTTGAATCGGATTCAATGAACAGGGTTCTTTCTGAAGATCAAAAAGCAATCACTATACCGCCTTGTGGTTTTTGATGCGTAGGTAAGAACGGTTCTTGCTCAGCCGTAGCAGCCACGTAAAACTTGCAACAACAAAGTAGAGGACGTCTAACTTGTTTTTGCAGGGCATGTTGTGATGTGATATGGTCAAGATGTGATGAGATATACATTGTTGTATGAGATGATCATGTTTTTTTAAAGTTATCGGCAACTGGCAGAAGCCCTATGGTTGTCTCTTTATTGCATAAGATGCAAGTGCCATGTAATTGCTTTACTTTATCGCTATGCGATAGCAATAGTTGCAAAAGCAATAGTTGGCGAGACGACCATGTGACGACACATTGATAGAGATCAAGATGATGGAGATCATGGTGTCATGCTAGTGACGATAGAGATCATGACGGTAATTTGGAGATGGAGATCAAGGGCGCAAGATGATCATGGCCATATCATGTCACATATTTTGATTGCATGTGATGTTTATCCTTTATGCATCTTATTTTGCTTAGTTAGGCGGTAGCATTATAAGATGATCTCTCACTAATTTCAAGGTATAAGTGTTCTCCCTGAGTATGCACCGTTGCGACAGTTCGTCATGCCGAGACACCACGTGATGATCGGGTGTGATAAGCTCTATGTTCACATACAACGGCTCCAAGCCAGTTTTGCACACGCGGAATACTCGGGTTAAACTTGACGAGCCTAGCATATGCAGATATGGCCTCGGAACAATGGAGACCGAAAGGTCGAGCGTGAATCATATAGTAGATATGATCAACATAGAGATGTTCACCATTGAAAAGTACTCCATCTCACGTGATGACCGGACATGGTTTAATTGATTTGGATCACGTGATCATTTAGATGACTAGAGGGATGTCTATCTAAGTGGCAGTTCTTAAGTAATATGATTAATTGAACTTTAATTTATCATGAACTTAGTCCTGATAGTATTTGCATAACTATGTTGTAGA
Organism: Triticum dicoccoides; assembly: GCF_002162155.2. Taxonomy (NCBI): domain Eukaryota; kingdom Viridiplantae; phylum Streptophyta; class Magnoliopsida; order Poales; family Poaceae; genus Triticum; species Triticum dicoccoides. The sequence goes on along the minus strand of NC_041390.1, from coordinate 505,308,403 downwards.
TCAATAGCTCGCGATGTAGCTCCCCGTTTATTTTGATATGTTCCTAGAGAAAAACTAAGTTGAAAGATGTTAGTAGCAATGATGAGGATTGGATTCGTGATCTGAGGATTATCCTCATTGCTGCACAGAAGAATTATGTCCTTGATGCACCGCTAGGTGATAGACCAATTGCAGGAGCAGATGCAGACATTATGAACGTTTGGCGAGCTCGATATGATGACTACTTGATAGTTTAGTGCACCATGCTTTACGGCTTAGAATCGGGGCTTCAAAGACATTTTGAACGCCACGGAGAATATGAGATGTTCCAAGAGTTGAAATTAGTATTTCAGACTCATGCCCATGTCGAAAGGTATGAGACCTTTGACAAGCACTTTGCCTACAAGATGGAGGAGAATAGCTCAGCTGGTGAGCATGTGCTCAGAATGTCTGAGTACTACAATCACTTGAATCAAGTGGGAGCTAATCTTCCAGATAAGATAGTGATTGACAGAGTTCTCTAGTCACTATCACCAAGTTACTGGAACTTCGTGATGAACTATAATATGCAAGGAATAATGGAAACGATTCCCAAGCTCTTCGTGATGTTGAAATCAATGAAGGTAGAAATAAAGAAAAGCATCAAGTGTTGATGGTTGACAAGACCACTAGTTTCAAGAAAAGGGCAAAGGGAAGAAGGGGAACTTCAAGAAGAATGGCAAGCAAGTTGCTGCTCAAAGTGAAGAAGTCCAAGTCTAGACCTAAGCCTGAGACTAAGTGCTTCTACTGCAAAGGGACTGGTCACTGGAAGCAGAACTGCCCCAAGTATTTGGCAGATAAGAAGGATGGCAAAGTGAACAAAGGTATATTTGATATACATGTTATTGATGTGTACTTTACTAGTGTTTATAGCAACCCCTCAGTATTTGATACTAGTTCAGTTGCTGAGATTAGTAACTCGAAATGGGAGTTGCAGAATGAACAAAGACTAGTTAAGGGTGAGGTGACGATGTGTGTTGGAAGTGGTTCCAAGATTGATATGATCATCATTGCACACTCCCTATACTTTCGGGATTAGTGTTGAACCTAAATAAATGTTATTTGGTGTTTGTGTTAAGCATGAATATGATTTGATCATGTTTATTACAATACGGTTATTCATTTAAAGTCAGAGAATAATTGTTGTTCTATTTACATGAATAAAACCTTCAATGGTCATACACCCAAGGTGAATGGTTTATTCAATCTTGATCGTAGTGATACACATATTCATAATATTGAAGCCAAAAGATGCAAAGTTAATAATGATAGTGCAACTTATTTGTGGCATTGCCATTTAGGTCATATTGGTGTAAAGTGTTGGGTAACGTAGCAGAAATTCAAAATTTTCCTACGTGTCACCAAGATCTATCTATGGAGAAACCAGCTACGAGTAGAAGGAGAGTGCATCTACATACCCTTGTAGATCGCTAAGCGGAAGCGTTCAAGTGAACGGGGTTGATGAAGTCGTACTCGTCGTGATTCAAATCACCGATGATCAAGTGCCGAACGCACGGCACCTCCGCGTTCAACATACGTACAGCCCGGTGACGTATCCCACGCCTTGATCCAGCAAGGAGAGAGGGAGAGGTTGAGGAAGACTCCATCCAGCAGCAACACAACGGCGTGGTGGTGGTGGAGGAGCGTGGCAATCCTGCAGGGCTTCGCCAAGCACCACGAGAGAAGAGGAGTACTTGGGAGAGGGGGAGGGCTGCGCCAGAACTTCATGTATAGCTCCCATGCGCCTCCCCACTATATATAGGGGTGGAGGGGCTGGTTTCTTGCCCTCCAAGTCCATTGGGGCGTTGGCCAAGGTGGGAGGAAAGAAATCTCATTATTTCCTTCCCCACCGATTGTTATCCCCCCTTTTTAGGGATCTTGATCTTATCCCTTCGGGATATGATCTTATTCCTTCTAAGGGGGAATCTTGGTGCGCCTTGACCAGGGGTGTGGGGCCTTGCCCCCACTACCCACGTTCATGTGGGTCCCCCCATGCAGGTGGGCCCCACTCCGGAACCTTCTAGAACCTTCCCGGTACAATACCGAAAAATCCCGAACATTTTCCGGTGGCCAAAATAGGACTTCCCATATATAAATCTTTACCTCCGGACCATTCCGGAACTCCTCGTGACGTCCGGGATCTCATCCGGGACTCCGAACAACATTCGGTAACCACATACAAACTTCCTTTATAACCCTAGCGTCATCGAACCTTAAGTGTGTAGACCCTACGGGTTCGGGAGACATGCAGACATGACCGAGACGTTCTCCGGTCAATAACCAACAGCGGGATCTGGATACCCATGATGGCTCCCACATGTTCCACGATGATCTCATCGGATGATCCACGATGTCAAGGACTTAATCAATCCCGTATTCAATTCCCTTTGTCTATCGGTATGTTACTTGCCCGAGATTCGATCGTCGGTATCCAATACCTTGTTCAATCTCGTTACCGGCAAGTCACTTTACTCGTTCCGTAACACATCATCCCGTGATCAACTCCTTGGTCACATTGCGCATATGATGATGTCCTACCGAGTGGGCCCAGAGATACCTCTCCGTTTACACGGAGTGACAAATCCCAGTCTCGATCCGCATAAAACAATAGATACTTTCGGAGATACCTGTAGTGCACCTTTATAGTCACCTAGTTACGTTGTGACGTTTGATACACCCAAAGCACTCCTACGGTATCCAGGAGTTACACGCTCTCATGGTCAAAGGAAGAGATACTTGACATTGGCAAAGCTCTAGCAAACGAACTACACGATCTTTGTGCTAGGCTTAGGATTGGGTCTTGTCCATCACATCATTCTCCTAATGATGTGATCCCCTTATCAACGACATCCAATGTCCGTAGCCAGGAAACCATGACTATCTGTTGATCACAACGAGCTAGTCAACTAGAGGCTCACTAGGGACATATTGTGGTCTATGTATTCACACGTGTATTACGATTTCCGGATAATACAGTTATAGCATGAATAAAAGGCAATTATCATGAACAAGGAAATATAATAATAACACTTTTATTATTGCCTCTAGGGCATATTTCCAACAGTCTCTCACTTGCACTAGAGTCAATAATCTAGTTCACATCGCCATGTGATTAACACTCACAGGTCACATCGCCATGTGACTAATACCCAAGAGTTTTAGGTTTGATCATGTTGCTTGTGAGAGCGGTTTTAGTCAACGGGTCCGAACCTTTCAGATCCGTGTGTGCTTTACAAATCTCTATGTCATCTCCTAGATGTAGCTACCACGCTCTATTTGGAGCTATTCCAAATAACTGTTCTACTTGGAGCTATTCTAAATTGTTGCCCCATAATACGTATCCGGTATCTCTTCTTAGAGCTATCCGGATAGGTGTTAAGCTTGCATCGACGTAACCTTTACGACGAACTCTTTTACCACCTCCATAATCGAGAAAATTCCTTAGTCCACTAGTTACCAAGGATAACTTTGACCGTTGTCTGTGATCCATTCATGGATCACTCTTGTACCCCTTGACTGACTCATGGCAAGGCACACTTCAGGTGCGGTACTCAGCATGGCATACTGTAGAGCCTATGTCTTAAGCATAGGGGACGACCTTCGTCCTTTCTCTCTATTCTGCCGAGGTCGAGCTTTAAGTCTTAACTTCGTACCTTACAACTCAGGCAAGAACTCCTTCTTTAACTAGTCCATCTTGAACACCTTCAAGATCATGTCAAGGTATGTGCTCATTTGAAAGTATTATTAAGCATTTTGATCTATCCTTATAGATCTTGATGCTCAATGTTCAAGTAGCTTAATCCAGGCTTTCCATTGAAAAACACTTTCAAAATAACCCTATATGCTTTCCAGAAATTCTACGTCATTTCTGATCAACAATATGTCAACAACATATACTCATCAGAAATTCTATAGTGCTCCCACTCACTTCTTTGGAAATACAAGTTTCTCATAAACTTTGTACAAACCCAAAATCTTTGATCATCATCAAAGCATACATTCCAACTCCGAGATGCTCACTCCAGTCCTTAGAAGGATTGCTGGAGCTTTGCATACTTATTAGCATCTTTCGGGATTGACAAAACCTTCCGGTTGTATCACATACAACCTTTCCTCAAGAAAATCGTCGAGGAAACAATGTTTTGACATCCTATCTGCAAGATTTCATAAATAATGCAGTAATCGCTAATATAATTCCAATAGACTCTTAGCATCGCTACGAGTGAGAAAATCTCATCGTAGTCAACTCCTTGAACTTGTCGAAAAACATCTTAACGACAAGTCGAGCTTTCTTAATGGTAATTCTTACCATCATTGTCTGTCTTCCTTTTAAAATCCATCCGTACTCATTTGCCTTACGACCATCGAGCCGTTCTGCCAAAGTCTTCACTTTGTTTTCATTCATGGATCATCTCTCGGATTTTATGGCCTCAAGCCATTTATCAGAATCCGGGCCCACCATCGCTTCTCCATAGCTCGTAGGCTCATTGTTGTCTAGCAACATGACTTCCAAGATAGGATTACGTACCACTCTCAAGTAGTACGCATCCTTGTCATCCTACGAGGTTTGGGAGTGACTTGATCTGAAGTTTCATGATCACTATCATAAACTTCCACTTCAATTGGTGTAGGTGCCACGGGAACAACTTCCTGTGCCCTGCTACACACTGGTTGAAGTGATGGTTCAATAACCTCATCAAGTCTCCACCATCCTCCCACTCAATTCTTTCGAGAGAAACCTTTCCTCGAGAAAGGACCTGATTCAAGAAACAATCCTTTATTGCTTTTGGATCTAAGACAGGAGGTATACCCAATTGTTTTGGGTGTCCTATGAAGATGCATTTATCCGCTTTGGGTTCTAGCTTATCAGCCTGAAACTTTTTCACATAAGCGTCGTAGCCCCAAACTTTTAAGAAACGACAACTTAGGTTTCTCTAAACCATAATTCATACGGTGTCATCTCAACGGAATTACGTGGTGCCCTATTTAAAGTGAATGTGGTTGTCTCTAATGCCTAACCCATGAACGATAGTGGTAATACGATAAGAGACATCATGGTATGCATCATATCCAATAGGGTGCAGTTATGATGTTCGGACACACCATCACACTATGGTGTTCCAGGCGGTATTAATTGCGAAACAATTTCCACAATGTCTTAATTGTGTGCCGAAACTCGTAACTCAGATACTCATCTCTATGATCTTATCATAGACATTTTATCCTCTTGTCACGATGATCTTCAACTTTACTCTGAAATTACTTGAACCATTCAATAATTCAGACTTGTGTTTCATCAAGTAAATATTCTCAACATTTACTCGAATCATCTGTGAAGTAAGAACATAATGATATTCACTGCATGCCTCAGCACTCATTCGACTGCACACATCAAAATGTGTTACTTCCAACAAGTTGCTATCTTGTTCCATCTTACTGAAAATGAGGCTTTTCAGTCATCTTGCCCATGTGGTATGATTTGCATATCTCAAGTGATTCAAAATCAAGTGAGTCCGAATGATCCATTTGCATGGAGTTTCTTCATGCATATACACCAATAGACATGGTTCGCATGTCTCAAACTTTTCAAAAACGAGTGAGTCCAAAGATCCATCAACATGGAGCTTCTTCATGCGTTTTATACCATTATGACTTACATGGCAGTGCCACAAGTAAGTGGTACTATCATTACTATCTTATATCTTTTGGCATGAAAATGTGTATCACTACGACCGAGATTCAATAAACCATTCCTTTAGGTGCAAGACCATTGAAGGTATTATTCAAAAATAGAGTAACCATTATTCTCCTTAAATGAATAACCGTATTGCGATAGACATAATCCAATCATGTCTATGCTCAACGCAAACACCAATCTCGGTGGTAGAGGGAGCGTGCGATGCTTGATCATATCAACCTTGGAAACACTTCCAACATATATCGCCAGCTCACCTTTAGCTAGTCTCCGTTTATTCCGTAGCTTTTATTTCGAGTTACTAACACTTAGCAACCGAACCGGTATCCAATACCCTGGTGCTACTAGGAGTACTAGTAAAGTACACATTAACATAATGTATATCCAATATACTTCTATCGACCTTGCCAGCCTTCTCATCTACCAAGTATCTAGGGTAATGCTGCTCCAGTGGTTGTTCCCCTTATTACAGAAGCACTTAGTCTCAGGTTTGGGTTCAACCTTGGGTTTCTTCACTAGAGCAGCAGCTGAATTGCCGTTTCATGAAGTATCCCTTTGTTCCCTTGCCCTTCTTGAAACTAGTGGTTTCACCAACCATCAACAATTGATGCTCCTTCTTGATTTCTACTTTCGCGGTGTCAAACATCATGAATATTTCAAGGATCATCATATCTATCCCTGATATGTTATAGTTAATCACGAAGCTCTAGCAGCTTGGTGGCAATGACTTTGGGGAAACATCACTATCTCATCTGGAGGATCAACTCCCACTCGATTCAAGTGATTGTTGTGCTCAGACAATCTGAGCACAAGCTCAACGATTGAGCTTTTCTCCCTTAGTTTGCAGGCTAAGAAAATCGTCGGAGGTCTTATACCTCTTGACGTGGGTACGAGCCTGAAATCCCAATTTCAGCCCTTGAAACATCTCATATGTTCCGCGAAGTTTCGAAAACGTCTTTGGTGCCTCTACTTAAACCATTTAATTGAACTATCACGTAGTTATCAAAACGTGTATGTCCGATGTTCGCAACATCGACAAACGACGTTGGGGTTCAGCACACTGAGCGGTGCATTAAGGACATAAGCTTTCTACTGATCGCATAATCGCTACTATCAACTTTCAACTATATTTTCTCTAGGAACATATCTAAACAGTGGAACTAAAGCGCGAGCTTACGACATAATTTGCAAAAGGTTTTTTTGACTATGTTCAGGATAATTAAGTTCATCTTATGAACTCCCACTTAGATAGACATCCCTCTGGTCATCTAAGTGATCACATGATCCGAGTCAACTAGGCCGTGTCCGATCATCACGTGAGACGGACTAGTCATCATCGGTGAACATCTTCATGTTGATCGTATCTACCATACGACTCATGCTCGACCTTTCAGTCTCCGTGTTCCGAGGCCATGTCTGCACATGCTAGGCTCGTCAAGTTAACCCTAAGTGTTTTCGCTGTGTAAAACTGTCTTACACCCGTTGTATGTGAACGTAAGAATCCATCACACCCGATCATCACGTGGTGCTTAGAAGCGACGAACTGTAGCAACGGTGCACAGTTAGGGGAGAACACTTCTTGAAATTTTGTAAGGGATCATCTTATTTACTACCGTCGTCCTAAGCAAACAAGATGCATAAACATGATAAACATCTCATGCAATCAAATAGTGACATGATATGGCCAATATCATTTTGCTCCTTTTGATCTTCATCTTCGGGGCTCCATGATCATCATCGTCACCGGCACGACACCATGATCTCCATCATCATGATCTCCATCATCGTGTCTTCATGAAGTTGTCACGCCAACGACTACTTCTACTTCTATGACTAACGCGTTTAGCAATAAAGTAAAGTAGTTTACATGGCGTTCTTCAATGACACGCAGGTCATACAATAAATAAAGACAACTCCTATGGCTCCTGCCGGTTGTCATACTCATCGACATGCAAGTCGTGAATCCTATTACAAGAACATGATCAATCTCATACATCACATATCATTCATCACATTCTTCTTGGCCATATCACATCACATAGCATACCCTGCAAAAACAAGTTAGACGTCCTCTAATTATTGTTGCATGTTTTACGTGGCTGCTATGGGTTTCTAGCAAGAACGTTTCTTACCTACGCAAGACCACAACGTGATATGCCAATTGCTATTTACCCTTCATAAGGACCCTTTTCATCGAATCCGTTCCGACTAAAGTGGGAGAGACTGGCACCCGCTAGCCACCTTATGCACCAAGTGCATGTCAATCGGTGGAACCTGTCTCACGTAAGAGTACGTGTAAGGTCGGTCCGGGCCGCTTCATCCCACAATACCGTCGAAACAAGATTGGACTAGTAACGGTAAGCATATTGAACAACATCAACGCCCACAACTACTTTGTGTTCTACTCGTGCAAAGAATCTACGCAATAGACCTAGCTCATGATGCCACTGTTGGGTAACGTAGCAGAAATTCAAAATTTTCCTACGTGTCACCAAGATCTATCTATGGAGAAACCAGCTACGAGTAGAAGGAGAGTGCATCTACATACCCTTGTAGATCGCTAAGCGGAAGCGTTCAAGTGAACGGGGTTGATGAAGTCGTACTCGTCGTGATTCAAATCACCGATGATCAAGTGCCGAACGCACGGCACCTCCGCGTTCAACACACGTACAGCCCGGTGACGTATCCCACGCCTTGATCCAGCAAGGAGAGAGGGAGAGGTTGAGGAAGACTCCATCCAGCAGCAGCACAACGGCGTGGTGGTGGTGGAGGAGCGTGGCAATCCTGCAGGGCTTCGCCAAGCACCACGGGAGAAGAGGAGTACTTGGGAGAGGGGGAGGGCTGCGCCAGAACTTCATGTATAGCTCCCATGCGCCTCCCCACTATATATAGGGGTGGAGGGGCTGGTTTCTTGCCCTCCAAGTCCATTGGGGCGTTGGCCAAGGTGGGAGGAAAGAAATCTCATTATTTCCTTCCCCACCGATTGTTATCCCCCTTTTTAGGGATCTTGATCTTATCCCTTCGGGATATGATCTTATTCCTTCTAAGGGGGGATCTTGGTGCGCCTTGACCAGGGGTGTGGGGCCTTGCCCCCACTACCCACGTTCATGTGGGTCCCCCCATGCAGGTGGGCCCCACTCCGGAACCTTCTAGAACCTTCCCGGTACAATACCGAAAAATCCCGAACATTTTCCGGTGGCCAAAATAGGACTTCCCATATACAAATCTTTACCTCCGGACCATTCCGAAACTCCTCGTGACGTCCGGGATCTCATCCGGGACTCCGAACAACATTCGGTAACCACATACAAACTTCCTTTATAACCCTAGCGTCATCGAACCTTAAGTGTGTAGACCCTACGGGTTCGGGAGACATGCAGACATGACCGAGACGTTCTCCGGCCAATAACCAACAGCGGGATCTGGATACCCATGATGGCTCCCACATGTTCCACGATGATCTCATCGGATGAACCACGATGTCAAGGACTTAATCAATCCCGTATTCAATTCCCTTTGTCTATCGGTATGTTACTTGCCCGAGATTCGATCGTCGGTATCCAATACCTTGTTCAATCTCGTTACTGGCAAGTCACTTTACTCGTTCCGTAACACATCATCCCGTGATCAACTCCTTGGTCACATTGCGCATATGATGATGTCCTACCGAGTGGGCCCAGAGATACCTCTCCGTTTACACGGAGTGACAAATCCCAGTCTCGATCCGCATAAAACAATAGATACTTTCGGAGATACCTGTAGTGCACCTTTATAGTCACCTAGTTACGTTGTGACGTTTGATACACCCAAAGCACTCCTACGGTATCTAGGAGTTACACGCTCTCATGGTCAAAGGAAGAGATACTTGACATTGGCAAAGCTCTAGCAAACGAATTACACGATCTTTGTGCTAGGCTTAGGATTGGGTCTTGTCCATCACATCATTCTCCTAATGATGTGATCCCGTTATCAACGACATCCAATGTCCATAGCCAGGAAACCATGACTATCTGTTGATCACAACGAGCTAGTCAACTAGAGGCTCACTAGGGACATATTGTGGTCTATGTATTCACACGTGTATTATGATTTCCGGATAATACAGTTATAGCATGAATAAAAGACAATTATCATGAACAAGGAAATATAATAATAACACTTTTATTATTGCCTCTAGGGCATATTTCCAACATAAAGCGCATGAAGAAAATCCATGCTGATGGGCTTTTGGAATCACTTGATTATGAATCAGTTGATGCTTGCGAACCATGCCTCTTGGGCAAGATGACTAAGACTCCGTTCTCCGGAACAATGAGCGAGCAACAGACATGCTGGAAATAATACATACTGATGTATGCAGTCCGATGAGTGTTGAGGCTCACAGCAGGTATCGTTATTTTCTGACCTTCACAGATGATTGAGTAAGATATGGATATAGCTTATTGATGAAACATAAATCTGAAACATTTGAAAAGTTCAAATAATTTCAGAGTGAAGAGGAAAATCATCGTAACAAGAAAATAAAGTTTCTACGATCTGATCATGGAGGAGAATATTTGAGTTATGAGTTTGGTCTTCATTTGAAACAATGCGGAATAGTTTCGCAACTCACGCCACCTGGAACACCACAGCGTAATGGTGTGTCCGAACATCGTAACCGTACTTTATTAGATTGTGTGCAATCTATGATGTCTCTTACTGATTTACCACTATCGTTTTGGGTTTATGCATTAGAGACAACTGCATTCATGTTAAATAGGGCACCATCTAAATCCGTTGAGACGACGCCATATGAACTGTGGTTTGGCAAGAAACCAAAGTTGTCATTTCTTAAAGTTTGGGGTTGCGATGCTTATGTGAAAAAGTTTCATCCTGATAAGCTCAAACCCAAATCGAAGAAATGTGGCTTCATAGGATACCCAAAGGAGACTGTTGGGTACACCTTCTATCACGGGTTCGAAAGGCAAGATCTTTGTTGCTAAGAGTGGATCCTTTCTAGAGAAGAAAGTTTCTCTCGAAAGAAGTGAGTGGGAGGAATGTAGAACTTGATGAGGTAATTGTACCTTCTCCCGAATTGGAAAGTAGTTCGTCACAGAAATCAATTCTAGTGATTTCTACACCAATTAGTAAGGACGCTAATGATGATGATCATCAAACTTCAAATCAAGTTACTACCGAAGGACAACTAGAGTATGGTCCACACCAGAGTGGTACGGTAATCCTTTCTGGAATTCATGTTACTAGACCATGACGAACCTACGAACTATGAGGAAGCGATGATGAGCCCAGATTCCGCGAAATGGCTTAATGCCATGAAATCTAAGATGGGATCCATGTATAAAGAACAAAGTATGGACTTTGATTGACTTGCCCAATGATCGGCGAGCCATTAAGAATAAATGTATTTTCAAGAGGAAGACGGACACTGATAGTAGTGTTACTATCTACAAAGCTCAAATTGTCGCAAAAGGTTTTCAACAAGTTCAAGATGTTGACTATGATGAGATTTTCTCACTCGTAGCGATGCTTAAGTCTGTCCGAATCATGTTAGCAATTGCCACATTTTATGAAATCTGGCAAATGGATATCAAAACTGCATTCCTTAATGTATTTCTTAATGAAGAGTTGTATGTGATGCAACAAGAAGGTTTTTTCAATCCTAAAGGTGCTAACAAAATGTGCAAGCTCCAGCGATCCATCTATGGACTGGTGCAAGCATCTCAGAGTTGGAATATATACTTTGATAAAGTGATCAAAGCATATGGTTTTATACAGGCGGTGAAGCCTGTATTTACAAGAAAGTGAGCGGGAGCACCACAACATTTCTGATAAGTATATGTGAATGACATATTGTTGATCAGAAATAATGTAGAATTTTCTGGAAAGCATAAAGGAGTGTTTGAAAAGAGTTTTTCAAAGAAAGACCTCGACGAAGCTACTTACATATTGAGCATCAAGATCTATATAGATAGATCAAGACGCTTGATATATTTTCAATGAGTATATACCTTGACAAGATTTTGATGTAGTTCAAAATGGAAAAGTCAAAGAAGGAGCTCTTGCCTATGTTGCAAGGTGTGAAGTTGAGTAAAGACTCAAAACCTGACCACGGCAGAAAATAGAAAGAGAATGAAAAGTCATTCCCTATGCCTCAGTCATAGGTTCTATAAAGTATGCTATGTTGTGTACCAGACCTATTGTATACCTTAGCATGATTTTGGCAAGGGGGTACAATAGTGATCTAGGAGTAGATCACTGGACAGCGGTCAAAATTATCCTTAGAGGACTAAGTAAATATTTCTCGGTTATGGAGGTGATAAAAGAGTTACGTCGATGCAAGCTTTTGACACCGATCAAGATGACTCTAAGTCTCGATTTACATACATATTGAAAGTGGGAGCAATTAGCTAGAGTAGCTCTGAGCAAAGCATTGTAGACATAGAAAATTTGCAAAATACATACGGCTCTGAATGTGGCAGACCCGTTGACTAAATTTATCTCACAAGCAAAACATGATCACTCTTTGAGTGTTAATCACATAGCGATGTGAACTAGATTATTGACTCTAGTAAACCCTTTGGGTGTTGGTCACATGACGATGTGAACTATGGGTGTTAATCACATGGTGATGTGAACTATTGGTGTTAAATCACATGGTGATGTGAACTAGATTATTGACTCTAGTGCAAGTGGGAGACTGAAGGAAATATGCCCTAGAGGCAATAATAAAGTTATTATTTATTTCCTTATATCATGATAAATGTTTATTATTCATGCTAGAATTGTATTAACCGGAAAATGATACATGTGTGAATACATAGACAAACATAGTGTCACTAGTATGCCTCTACTTGACTAGCTTGTTGATCAAAGATGGTTATGTTTCCTAACCATAGACATGAGTTGTCATTTGATTAACGGGATCACATCATTAGGAGAATGATGTGATTGACTTGACACATTCCGTTAGCTTAGCACTTGATCGTTTAGTTTGTTGCTGTTGCTTTCTTCGTGACTTATACATGTTCCTATGACTATGTGATTATGCAACTCCCGTTTACCGGAGGAACACTTTGTGTGCTACCAAATGTCACACCGTAACTGGGTGATTGTAAAGGTGCTCTACAGGTGTCTCCAAAGGTACTTGTTGGGTTGGCGTATTTCGAGATTAGGATTTGTCACTCCGATTGTCGGAGAGGTATCTCTGGGCCCACTCGGTAATGCACATCACTATAAGCCTTGCAAGCATTGCAACTAATGAGTTAGTTGCGGGATGATGTATTACGAAACGAGTAAAGAGACTTGCCGGTAACGAGATTGAACTAGGTATTGAGATACCGACGATCGAATCTCGGGCAAGTAACATACCGATGACAAAGGGAACAACGTATGTTGTTATGCGGCATGACCGATAAAGATCTTCATAGAATATGTAGGAGACAATATGGGCATCCAGGTCCCGCTATTGGTTATTGACCAGAGAGGTGTCTCGGTCATGTCTACATAGTTCTCGAACCCGTAGGGTCCGCATGCTTAACGTTCGTTGACGATATAGTACTATGAGTTATGTATGTTGGTGACCAAATGTTGTTCGGAGTTCCGGATAAGATCATGGACATGACGAGGAACTCCGGAATGGTCCGGAGATAAAGATTGATGTATGGGATAATAGTGTTTGGACTCCAGAAGGGTTCCAGATGTTTCCCGAAATGTTTGGGTACGAGAACACTTTATTTGGGCCAAAGGGGAAAGCCCACAAGGTTTTTGGAAAGTGCAAAAGGAAGTTTTGCGGAGTCCAGGGGCCAGATGCCAGGGTCCCTGGCGTCTGGCCCTGGAGTCCGAGAAGGACTCTTGCCTTTCGGGTGAAACCGACTTTGTGGAGGCTTTTACTCCAAGTTTCGACCCCAAGGCTCAACATATAAATAGAGGGGTGGGGCTAGCACCCAAGACACATCAAGAAACACCAAGCCGTGTGCCGGCTACCCTGTCCCCTCTAGTTTATCCTCCGTCATAGTTTTCGTAGTGCTTAGGCGAAGCCCTGCGGAGATTGTTCTTCACCAACACCGTCACCACGCCATCGTGCTGCTGGAACTCATCTACTACTTCACCGCTCTTGCTAGATCAAGAAGGCGAGGACATCACCGAGCCGAACGTGTGCAGAACTCGGAGGAGCCGTGCTTTCGGTACTTGGATCGGTCGGATCGTGAGGACGTACGACTACATCAACCGCGTTGATATAACGCTTCCGCGAACGGTCTACGAGGGTACGTAGACAACACTCTCCCCTCTCGTTGCTATGCATCACCCTGATCTTGCGTGTGCGTAGGAAATTTTTGAAATTACTACGTTCCCCAACACTAAGTTCATGATAAATTAAAGTTCAATTAATCATATTTAAGAACTCCCACTTAGATAGACATCCCTCTAATCATCTAAGTGATCACATGATCCAAATCAACTAAACCATGACCGATCATCACGTGAAATGGAGTAGTTTTCAATGGTGAACATCACTATGTTGATCATATCTACTATATGATTCACACTCGACCTTTCGGTCTCAGTGTTCCGAGGCCATATTTGCATATGCTAGGCTCGTCAAGTTTAACCCGAGTATTTCTGCGTGTGCAAAACTGGCTTGCACCCGTTGTATGTGAATGTAGAGCTTATCACACCCGATCATCACGTGGTGTCACGGCACGACGAACTTTGGCAACGGTGCATACTCAGGGAGAACACTTGTACCTTGAAATTTAGTGAGAGATCATCTTATAATGCTACCGTCAATCAAGCAGAATAAGATGCATAAAGGATAAACATCACATGCAATCAATATAAGTGATATGATATGGCCATCATCATCTTGTGCCTTTGATCTCCATCTCCAAAGCACCGTCATGATCACCATCGTCACCGGCGCGACACCTTGATCTCTATTGTAGCATCGTTGTCGTTTCGCCAAATATTGCTTCTACGACTATCGCTACCGTTTAGTGATAAAGTAAAGCAATTATAGGGCGATTGCATTGCATACAATAGAGAGACAACCATATGGCTCCTGCCAATTGCCGACAACTCCCTTACAAAACATGATCATCTCATACAATAAAATATAGCATCATGCCTTGACCATATCACATCACAACATGCCCTGCAAAAACAAGTTAGACGTCCTCTACTTTGTTGTTGCAAGTTTTACGTGGCTGCTACGAGTTGAGCAAGAACCGTTCTTACCTACACATCAAAACCACAATGATATTTCGTCAAGTTAGTGTTGGTTTAACCTTCAATAAGGACCGGGCGTAGTCATACTCGATTCAAGTAAAGTTGGGGAAACTGACACCCGCCAGCCACCTGTGTGCAAAGCACGTTGGTACAACCAGTCTCGCGTAAGCGTACGCGTAATATCGGTCCGAGCCGCTTCATCCAACAATACCGCCGAACCAAAGTATGACATGCTGGTAAGTAGTATGACTTGTATCGCCCACAAATAACTTGTGTTCTACTCGTGCATATAACATCTACGCATAAACCTGGCTCGGATGCCACTATTGGGGAACGTAGTAATTTCAAAAAAAATCCGACGCACATGCAATATCATGGTGATGCATAGCAACAAGAGAGGAGAGTATCGTCTATGTACCCTCGTAGATCGTAAGCGGAAGCGTTATGAGAACGCGGTTGATGTAGTCGTACGTCTTCACGATCCGACCGATCCAAGTACCGAACGTACGGCACCTCCGAGTTCAGCACACGTTCAGCTCAATGACATCCCACGAACTCTGATCCAGCAGAGCTTCACAGGAGAGTTCCGTTAGCACGACAGCATGATGACGGTGATGATGATGCTACCGACGCAGGGCTTCGCCTAAGCACCGCTACGATATGATAGAGGTGGATTATGGTGGAGGGGGCACCACACACGGCTTGGAACAATCAACTTGTGTGTCCTAGGGTGCCCCCTGCCCCCGTATATAAAGGATCAAGGGGGGAGGCTGGCCGGCCCTTGCAGGGCGCGCCAGGAGGAGGAGTCCTCCTCCTAGTAGGAGTAGGACCCCCCTTTCCTACTCCTACTAGGAGGGGGAAAGGAAGGAGGAGAGGGATAAGGAAAAAGGGGGGCGCCGACCCCCCTTTCCTAGTCCAATTCGGACCAGAGGGGGAGGGGGCGTGCGGCCTGCCCTGGCCGGCCCTCTCTCTCTCCACTAAGGCCCATGTGGCCCATTACTTCTCCCGGGGGGTTTCCGGTAACCCTCCGGCACTCCGGTTTTCTCCGAAATCACCCGGAACACTTTCGGTATCCAAATATAGTCGTCCAATATATCAATCTTTATGTCTCAACCATTTCGGGACTCCTCGTCATGTCCGTGACCACATCCGGGACTCCGAACTACCTTTGGTGCATCAAATCACATAAACTCATAATACCGATCGTCACCGAACGTTAAGCGTGAGGACCCTACGGGTTCGAGAACTATGTAGACATGACCGAGACACATCACCGGTCAATAACCAATAGCGGAACCTGGATTCTCATATTGGCTCCTACATATTCTACGAAGATCTTTATCGGTCAAACCGCATAACAACATACGTTGTTCCTTTTGTCATCGGTATGTTACTTGCCCGAGATTCGATCGTCGGTATCTCAATACCTTATTTAATCTCGTTACCGGCAAGTCTTTTTACTCGTTCCGTAATGCATCATCTCGCAACTAACTCATTAGTTGCATTGCTTGCAAGGCTTATAGTGATGTGCATTACCGAGAGGGCCCAGAGATACCTCTCCGACAATCTGAGTGACAAATCCTAATCTCGATCTATACCAACTCAACAAGGACCATCAGAGACACCTGTAGAGCACCTTTATAATCACCCAATTACGTTGTGACATTTGGTAGAACACAAAGTGTTCCTCCGGTAATCGGGAGTTGCATAATCTCATAGTCACAGGAACATGTATAAGTCATGAAGAAAGCAATAGCAGTAAACTAAAATGATCAAGTGCTAAGCTAACGGAATGGGTAAAGTCAATCACATCATTCTCCTAATGATGTGATCCCGTTTATCAAATGACAACTCATGTCTATGGTTAGGAAACATAACCATCTTTGATCAACGAGCTAGTCAAGTAGAGGCATACTAGTGACACTCTGTTTGTCTATGTATTCACACATGTATTATGTTTCCGGTTAATACAATTCTAGCATGAATAATAAACATTTATCATGAAATAAGTAAATAAATAATAACTTTATTATTGCCTCTAGGGCATATTTCCTTCAATTTGAATATGAGAAATGTGCTCCAAATGAGCTCCCAGGCTAGGGTAAACAACCCCATTTGTAATCAAGTTTTTTAGACCTACTCTAAATGAGCCAAATGTTTTTTATTAACACCTATTTTATCTATATAATGTAGATTCGAAGTCTCACTATTTTTTGAATTAATCTTCATATTTTTACATTTTCTTTTGAAAAATGTGCTTTAATATAAAAACTATTAAAAACACGTTTAAAATATGAAAATGGAAAACTAAGTTCAGATCCTTCTTATTCACTTTGAAATAAACTTTGGTGATTTTTTTTAAATTTTTTAAAAATAGAAGGTAACCCTACCTCCTCTCCTTGAAATCTATGAAATGTTTTGACCTGCGATGCCTCTGGTGCCTATCTTTGGCTATATGGTGTGTTTTGACCTGGAAAAAATTAGGAGGAAGCTTTCGGGATGAAGTGCCGCTGTCTCGAGGCGGAACCTGGGCAGAACCAATCTAGGGCTCCGGTGGAGCTGTTCTGCCGGGGAAACATCCCTCCGGGAGGGAATCGTCGCCATCGTCATCACCATCGATCCTCTCATCGAGAGGGGGTCAATATCCATCAACATCTTCACCAGCACCATCTCCTCTCAAACCCTAGTTCATCTCTTGTATTTGATCTTGGTCCCAAAACCTCAGATTGGTACCTGTGGGTTGCTAGTAGTGTTGATTACTCCTTGTAGTTGATGCTAGTTGGTTTATCCGGTGGAAGATTATATTTTCAAATCCTTAATGATAATTAATACTCCTCTGATCTTGATCATTAATATATTTTGTGAGTAGTTATGTTTGTTCCTGAGGACATGGGAGAAGTCTTGTTATAAGTAATTGACGGTGTCCTGGACTAGGGGGTACTCACCACGTCGTCTCCCGATCTGTTAGATTGGGCCGAGGACCCCCATGGTCGTATACTCATGGGCCAGTTCGGACAACTGCCGCATACATGGAAGATTCCACAAGACTTGGTGATCAAGACAAGGACTCCTCCCCACTGGCATATTCGGCTAGGACTCTTGTTATCCTAGGCCTCTGGTGCATTATATAAACCGAGACCAGGCTAGTCGATAGAACATATACAACAATCATACCATAGGCTAGCTTCTAGGGTTTAGCCTCCCAGATCTCGTGGTAGATCAACTCTTGTAATACTCATATCATCAATATCAATCAAGCATGACGTAGGGTATTACCTCCATCAAGAGGGCCTGAACCTGAGTAAGCATCGTGTCCCATGCCTCCTATTACCATCGATCCTAGACGCACAGTTCGGGACCCCCAACCCGAGATCCGCCAGTTTTGACACCGACATTGGTGCTTTCATTGAGAGTTCCGCTGTGTGATCGGCAAAAAGATCAATGGCTCGCCCGTAGGTCAACTGCGACGCCGGCATCTTCGTCGCTGGCTCGACTGGTTACCTTGGTTCGACCGAGGACCGCGCTCCATTTTTGATCGCCATGTTCGGACGGGGGCCTTCATCAACATCAACTCCGATCTCTATCATGATCATAGAGGAATCATCCATGGAGCTCGAGGGCTCAACGTCAACATTGCCCTCGGGCGGCCGTGCTGTTTTCTCGGACAGCGAACTTGTATCCGCCGTCACCGCCTCCTTGAACGTCGGTTTGACGATTGCTTCGATGGAATAGTGTGGAATTACGTCTACAACAGCCATGCAAAATTTCATCGAGTTCCGATGGAGGAATCTCCGACAATCTACGATATACCGGAGCCCTGTCGAACCTGGACGGGAATCTGGACGAGTTTAGCGCGTGGTCTCTAGAGCCCAGCTCGGAGGTCCTTTGGAAGATCCAACCGTTCATCTACTGCGGAATTCCCCTATCTACCACCCCTCCACATTTTAGCTCGATCCGACCGTCCAAACTCTGGGAACCTTCTGATTAGTGCATCACTTTTCGGATATGTTTTCTGCGCGAGAACGAATCCGACCCGAATTCATCTTTTTTATGAACGGGACTTTGGACATCCTTTTTGAAGGAAGTTTTGTATGGAGTATTGTGTTTTGTTGCCAAACACATCCCGCTAATTTTGAAGTCTTTTCCAATATGATCTTCACCATCGCGCTGGTGTCAAACCAGCCCGACAACATCGCTCTACGGTTGCCGACCTGCGCTAGACACATTGTCACTTTATTGAGCCAAGCTCAACTTCTTCGGATCATCATCTCGGCAAGCCGAACAAGAGTTCGGCATCGCGAAGGATAAATCATGACCAACATCACCGCCCCATGAATTACACGGAGCGGGCACACCGGCATCATCGCATGGTCACTTCATCAAGCCGGCATTGACCATGTCACGACCTGCATCGGCAGGGCCGCACCGTTGCTCCTTCAAGCCAGTGTCCATCACGCCGACCTACTTCGACTCATCGGCTAACATCGAGGCTTAGACATCTCGGCTGGACCGGGGGCTTCGCCATCTCTTCATCAACCTACTCCGAAGACTTTGGCGTCACTAGTCGACCAGCTCCGTCACGTTAGCTGGACCGAGGGCTTCGCCTCGGCGAGCCAACCTTTGCCAGCATCGCCATGCCGTTGCTTTATCGCCCATCAGGCAATGAGTGTGCGGTTCAAGTCCCAATTTTGGGAATCACCTTTCTTCGGATTGCTACAATAAATAAACCAGGTGCTATTAATCCTAGTATTTTTTGCTTGTTTGGGTTCATTTTTCCCAAGGAATTATTACTCTGGTTTGTCCATCATATGTACGCAGGTCTATCAAATGGTGGCCGCATTAACGAGGGTCGCATGGTGGTTCGGTCAGTTTCCGTACATAGTCCGGCGAACGCCGCATCCGGAATTCGGACCAACCTGTGAATTCAGGTTTTGTCAGGCCTTTACCGCATCACGCCGACGCCCTGCATCGACATTGACTTCGGCGCCAGGCCATATTTCTTTTATTACTCACTTTGCATAAATTATTTATTATGTAACGATTTTTTTATTATTATTACTATTATCTCCGGTTTGCACTATTTTTTGTGCACGGGAAAATGATCCGGGTTGGGCAGTATCGTCAACTCGGCGTACTGACATACCACGTCACCTTGGCTGGACGAGGGGCTTCGTCAACACTTCATTACCCCATGCCGGGGACTTCGGCATCACTCTGCCGGCCTGCATTGACCGTGCTATGTCACCACTTCGGAGTGCCGAGCTCTTTGCTCCGCCACCTAGGGACCGGCTTGGGGATGGAACCTTGTCCCGCATCAAGCTCGGACCGCGTCATCAATACCGAACACATTAACCAGCTAAGTTGTCTTCAGGCTCAAAGTTTTAAATTTTTGACTTGTGTTCGGTTCGACCAAGCATTATACTTTCTTGGAAAAAAGTTGCTTGTGAAAAATTTCCTTGTCATAACCTTGTTTGTGACACATAAATTCTAATACCCCGTTTACTTGGGGGATTCCTTTATGAAGCTTTTCCTTTTGCATATGATTATACTTGTACGACTTCGTTCCTTGTTTGTGTATTATGCCACAATATGCACCATATTGACTTAAGAGATTTGCAAGCTGGGTTGCCTCGCTCCTGTGTTTACCCATACGTTCCCGATTGTTCGGCTAGGGAGTAAAGGGAGCACCTCTGCGATTGTCACGATCGGGTCACCCGAGCCGGACCTCAGACTGGGTGAAGCCGAAAGCTAGCGCTCTTATTGTTTTCAATTATGGTCGGCACACAACGGAACTCATGAGTACAAAAAATCTATTGCACGAGTCTCATAGTAACAATGAGCACCGAAGAAAGGTATCGGTGGGGGTACTATTTTCTTCGAAGATGCTTCTTACACTTTGTGAGTAATATAGCATAAGTTCCCTGAGCGCGCTTTGTCTGTTATAGCCTTATGGCCTGATTGCCTGGTTATCAGAAACACCATTGATATTTTCGATAGGTGGAGTACATAACACTTTTCGGTCCTTGACCGAAGAGGGAGAAGCCGACGGTCGGTTAAGACGCATTTAAAGTTCGGGTGAACAAATATATGATATTAGTACTTCGGTACATACAATCATTTTACATAAAATTCTTTTACCCAAGTCACTTGGGGGCTCCTAAATTTATATGAGCCGTTTTATAATAAGTGTTTTTCTTCTTAGTCGTTGCAAAGTTATTATTATTATTATTATTATTATTATTATTTATCACTCCTTTTTTGACACGAGTGTGTGGTCACTAGTCGGGGAGCCTAATTTCTCTCTCAAAGCCGCTAGAGTTTAGTTTGCTAAACTGGCCTAATGAGAAGTACTCCGCCTTCGGGATAGGAGGTTGAAGCCGTAGGCTGACCCGCTTGAAGTCTTGAGATAGGATGTGTCATGTTAAAGCACGACAGACGCACTTTTTTTTTTCTAAAGTCCAATTTTCAGATTGGCACCGAACACTTGATCTTGTTCGGACGTTAGGTTTTCACTGACTTT
The DNA here is from genome assembly GCF_002162155.2 of Triticum dicoccoides. Taxonomy (NCBI): domain Eukaryota; kingdom Viridiplantae; phylum Streptophyta; class Magnoliopsida; order Poales; family Poaceae; genus Triticum; species Triticum dicoccoides. The sequence goes on along the minus strand of NC_041390.1, from coordinate 505,286,945 downwards.
TTTTGGTTTTCCAAGACTATGGCACTTTTAAACTATTTGTGTGTTTCCAGCATTAGTCTCGTAGTGCAACGCCAGACACCTTTAAAGATTCGGCAAAAACATTCTCGAATATTGACATATATGCATCGATTTTGAATTGTGTCTTCAGTCAATAGTTGGGTTGCCCGGCTCCTGTGCTTGCCTCCTACGTTCCGCTTTGTTCGGCTAGGTGTGCAAAGGGAGAACCACTACGATTGTGTTTCCAGCTCGCATGGTCAAGCACCTCAGTGGAGAAAGTCAAAAACTGCCTGTCACAATAGGCATAAACTGGTCAGCAATCCGATGACTATGTTAAATGATGGGTCGTTCATAACATTGGCCGAACTGTTTACGGCTTGACCTCGGCTGTCGCCGAACACTAACCGGGGGCTCATAGCTAGCTTCCCCAGTTTAAAGCTCCTATGACTAAGAGAAAGTTATAAAGCCCGCATATCTGATTGCCTTGTTTCCGCTAACACAACCGCCTTCGGGCACCGAGACGTCGGCTAAGGGTTGTTTTGTTAGTGCGGAAACACCCTGTGTAGTATCTACCAAGGGGTAGAAGCCGACGATGGGCCACTTTCAACTGATAAACGGTCGCAATGGAGTCAAAATAATGATGTAAAGTACTTGGATACATAGAATCATTACACATAATCTGTGATTTTACTCTGGATATCGATTCTTAATTCAGCCACCTGTGCCCATATTAAGGCTCGGGGGCTACTGGGCTTTGCGCTCATTATTTACAAATATTAAAGGGGCACATCGATCCCCTGATCTGGTGTTGCCACCCAACCAGTGTCTCGGGGGCTACTGCATTGCCTATTTCAATGCAGAAAATTCCAACTGCCAAGTGTTCGGCTTGACCGAACTATGGGCAAACGTGTCTTCGGATAACAATAGGTACCATTTGGACCTATCCTGCGTCAAGCTAAATATATTACGGTAACTTTTCAAGACCATCTCTCAAGGGCCCGTTCGTCGATCACTATTATCTCTAATATATTACACTGCATTTTTATTCCTATGTATGCTGCTGAGCTAGGAGTTGATCCTCAGCCCGTCGCGCATCGACCTAAGTCTCAGGGGCTACTAGGATCAGCAGTTTTATGTTTTCCTTCAGGTGCATCTCGGATTTTAGACCGACACACACCTTGAGGGCTACTGGATATACATATACTGGCTATATATCTCGGCAGAGAATAAATTGCACCAATAAAAAATATTCACAAAAAATCAGCCCGCTGCCGGGTGGTGCACCACCTCGGAAGCAGTCCGACATAAAGCTCGGCCGCCAGTGGCTGGCTCCATAGATGGCATTTCCGGCATTAAGCTCGGCTAAACTCCTTCAACTTTTTTGGATCAAGATGATCTATGACTTCTTGGATATAGTCCGGTGTTGGAGCTTGGACACAGTCCGACGTTGGAGCTCGGATGCATTTCGGTGTTGGAGCTCGGAAGCAGTCCGGCATTGGTGCTTGACTGCAAAAGATACCTCGAATGCAGTCCGGTGTTAGAGCTCGGATGCAAGAGGACACTGCCTCCCTGGAACAACTTCAAACCCGAGGTGTGGCATAAAAATAACAAGGCATTGATAAAGGCTGGAAACTTAAAGGGGCTCCTCGGATACCCGATGTGTAAACTCGTCGAATGCATTTCGGCGATCCTCAAGATCGAAGATAAGAAGTTTTGTTGAACCAGTTTTCAAGACCGACAACCGAAGATGAAGAACAGTTCGATAGAATCGAGGAGCATCCCTAACTTGAATCTTGAAGACCGGTTCAGGGGGCTACTGACGGTGTCCTGGACTAGGGGGTACTCACCACGTTGTCTCCCGATCTGTTAGATTTGGCCGAGGACCCCCATGGCCGTATACTCATGGGCCAGTTCGGACAACTGCCGCATACATGGAAGATTCCACAAGACTTGGTGATCAAGACAAGGACTCCTCCCCACCGGCGTATTCGGCTAGGACTCTTGTTATCCTAGGCCTTTGGTGCATTATATAAACCGAGGCCAGGCTAGTTGATAGAACATATACAACAATCATACCATAGGCTAGCTTCTAGGGTTTAGCCTCTCAGATCTCGTGGTAGATCAACTCTTGTAATAGTCATATCATCAATATCAATCAAGCAGGGCATAGGGTATTACCTCCATCAAGAGGGCCTGAACCTGGGTAAACATCATGTCCCATGCCTCCTGTTACCATCGATCCTAGACGCACAGTTCGGGACCCCCTACCCGAGATCCGCCGGTTTTGACACCGACAGTAATCATGTGAATTTGGTATTTGTTCGATATTTTGATGAGATGTATGTTGTCTCATGAAAGATGTATGTTGTCACTCTAGTGGTTTATGTGAACATCGACTACATGACACTTCACCATTATTTGGGCCTATGGGGAGGCATTTGGAAGTAATAAGTAGATGATGGGTTGCTAGAGTGACAGAAGCTTAAACCCTAGTTTATGCGTTGCTTCATAAGGGGCTGATTTGGATCCATATGTTTCATGCTATGGTTAGGTTTACCTTAATACTTCTTTCGTAGTTGCGGATGCTTGCAAGAGGGGTTAATCATAAGTGGGAGGCTTGTCCAAGGAAGGGCAACACCCAAGCAACGGTCCACCCACATATCAAATTATCAAAGTAATGAACGTGAATCGTATGAGCATGATGAAAACTAGCTTGACAACAATTCCCATGTGTCCTCGGGAGCGCCTTGCTTTATATAAGAGTTTGTCCAGTCTTGTCCTTTGCTATAAAAACAATTGGGCCACCTTGCTGCACGTTAGTTACTTTATTTACTTGTTACCCATTATGATTTATCTTATCACAAAACTATCTATTACCGATACTTTTAGTGCTTGCAGAAAATACCTCGCTAAAAACCACTTGTCATTTCCTTCTGCTCCTTGTTGGGTTCGACACTCTTACTTATCGAAAGGACTATGATAGATCCCCTATACTTGTGGGTCATCAAGACTCTTTTCTGGCGTCGTTGTCGGGGAGTGAAACGCCTTTGGTAAGGAAACATTTATATAGTGTGCCCAAATTTACTGTCACTTGTTACTATGGAAATAATCCTCTAAGCGGCTTGTTCGGGGTATCTTCACCTCGTCCGGAAGTACAAAGAGTTGCTCCTCAACCTACTACACCTACTGAAAATATTTATTATGAAATTCCTTCGGGTATGATAGAGAAACTGCTAGCTAATCCTTATGCAGGAGATGGAACATTACATCATGATATGCACCTAATCTATGTGGATGAAGTTTGTGGATTATTTAAGCTTGCAGGTATGCCCGAGGATGTTGTCAATAAGAAGATCTTCCCTTTATCTTTGAAGGGAAAGGCAATGACATGGTATAGGCTATTGGATGATATTGGATCATGAACTACAACCGACTGAAATTGAAATTTCATCAGAAGTGTTATCCTATGCATCTGGTTCATCGTGATCGGAATTATATATATAATTTTTGGCCTCGTGAAGGAGAAAGTATCGCTCAATCTTGGGGGAGGCTTAAGTCAATGTTATATTCATGCCCCAATCATGAGCTTTCAAGATAAATTATTATTCGCAAAATTTATGCTCGGCTTTCTCATAATGATCGATCCATACTCGATACTTCTTGTACTGGTTCCTATATGAAGAAGGATATTGGATTCGAATGGGATTTATTGGAAAGAATTAAGCACAACTCTGAAGATTGGGAACTCGACGAAGGTAAAGAGTCAGGTATAAACCTTAAGTTTGATTGTGTTAAATCTTTTATGGATACCGATGCTTTTCGTGATTTTAGCTCTAAATATGAACTTGACTCTGAGATAGTAGCTTCTTTCTATGAATATTTTGCTACTCACGTTGATCTTCGTAAGGAGAAGTGGTTTAAATATAATCCTCCCATTGAAGTTAAAGTATTTGAACCCATTAAAGTTGAAGAAGAAACTATTACTTATAATGTTGATCCTATTGTTCCTACTGCTTATATTGAGAAACCACCATTCCCTGTTAGAATAAAGGATCATGCTAAGCTTCAACTATGGTCAACAAAAGTAATATTAGAACACCCAAACCCTCTGAGCAAATTAAAGTTGAACCTAGTATTTCTATGGTTAAAGATCTCTTGGTTGATAATATTGATGGGCATGTTATTTATTTCTATGATGAAGCTGCTAGAATTGCTAAACCGAATATGAAAGATAAACATAGAACTATTGTTGGATGCTTGTTGTTTCTGTTAAAATTGGAGATCATTGTTATCATGGCTTATGTGATTTGGGTGCTAGTGTGAGTGCAATTCATTATACCTTATATAAAGAAATTATGAATGATATTGCACCTGCTGAGATAGAAGATATTGATGTTACAATTAAGCTTGCTAGTAGAGATACTATATCACCAATTGGGATTGTTAGAGTTGTTGAAGTCTTGTGTGAGAAGATAAAATATCCTACTAATTTTTTGTTCTTGCTCTGCACAAGATAATTTTTGTCCCATTATATTTGGCAGACCCTTCTTGAGTACTGTTAATGCTAAGATAGACTGTGCGAAAGATATTGTTATTGTTGGTTTGGGGGATATGTCTCATGATTTTAATTTCTCTAAATTTCGTAAACAACCCCATGATAAAGAATTGCCTAGTAAGGATGAAATTATTGATCTTGCTTCTATTGTCATGCCTCCTAATGATCCTTTAGAACCAATATTTTCTAGACCATGAAAATGATATGTTTATGAATGAAAGAAGGGAAATAGATGAAGTATTATTTAAACAGGAACCTATTCTGGAACACAACTTGCCTGTCAAAATTCTAGGGGATCCTCCTCCACCCAAGGGTGATCCTGTGTTTGAGCTTAAACCATTACCTGATACTCTGAAATATGCTTATCTTGATGAAAAGAAGATATATCCTGTTATTATTAGTGCTAACCTTTTAGAGCATGAAGAAAACAAATTATTGAAAACTCTGAAGAAGCACCATGCCGCTACTGGATATACTCTTGATGATCTTAAGGGCATCAGTCCCACTCTATGTGAGCATAAAATTAAATTGGAGAAAGATGCTAAACCAGTTGTTGATCATCAACGACGGTTAAATCCTAAGATGAAAGAAGTTGTAAGAAATGAAATACTAAAGCTCCTGGAGGTAGGTATAATTTATCCTATTGCTGATAGTCAATGGGTAAGTCCTGTTCATTGTGTCCCTAAGAATGGAGGTATTACTGTTGTTCCTAATGATAAGAATGAATTGATTCCTCAAAGAATTGTTACAGGTTATAGAATGGTAATTGATTTTCGTAAATTAAATAAAGCTACTAGAAAAGATCATTACCCTCTACCTTTTATTGATCAAATGCTAGAAAGATTATCCAAGCATACACATTTCTTCTTTCTAGATGGTTATTCTGGTTTCTCTCAAATACCTGTGTCAAAATATGATCAAGAGAAAACCACTTTTACTTGCCCTTTCGGTGCCTTTGCTTATAGATGTATGCCTTTTGGTTTATGTAATGCACTTGTTACCTTTCAAATATGTATGACTGTTATATTCTCTGATTTCTATGAAAAGATTGTTGAGGTTTTCATGGATGATTTCTCCATTTACAGAACTTCTTTTGATGATTGCTTAAGCAACCTTGACCGAGTTTTGCAGAGATGTGAATAAACTAATCTTGTATTGAATTGGGAGAAGTGCCACTTTATGGTTAATGAAGGTATTGTCTTGGGCATAAAGTTTCTGAAAGAGGTATTGAAGTTGATAAAGCTAAAGTAGATGCTATTGAAAAGATGTCGTGTCCTAAAGATATCAAAGGTATAAGAAGTTTCCTTGGTCATGTTGGTTTCTATAGGCGATTTATTAAAGACTTCTATAAAATTTCTAGGCCTCTCACTAGTCTCTTGAAAAAAGATGTTCCTTTTGTTTTTGATGATGATTGTGTAGAAGCATTTGAAATACTTAAGAAAGCCTTGATTTCTGCTCCTATTATTCAACCTCCTGATTGGAATTTACCCTTTTAAATTATGTGTGATGCTAGTGATTATGCTGTTGGTGTTGTTCTAGGACAAAGAGTTGATAAGAAATTAAACGTTATCCAGTATGCTAGTAAAACTCTAGACAGTGCCGAGAGAATTATGCTACCACTGAAAAAGAATTTTTAGCAGTTGTATTTGCATGTGATAAGTTTAGACCTTATATTGTTGATTCCAAAGTAACTGTTCACACTGATCATGCTTCTATTAAATATCTTATGGAAAAGAAAAATGCTAAACCTAGACTTATTAGATGGGTTCTCTTCTTACAAGAATTTGATTAGCATATTATTGATAGAAAGGGAGCTGAGAACCCCGTTGCAGACAACTTGTCTAGGTTAGAAAATGTTCTTGATGACCCACTACCTATTGATGACAACTTTCCTGGTGAACAATTAAATGTCATAAATGCTTCTCGTAATACTCCATGGTATGCTGATTATGCTAATTATATCGTTGCTAAATTTATACCACCTAGTTTCACATACCAACAAAAGAAAAAGTTTTTATATGAATTAAGACATTTCTTCTGGGATGACCTGATGAGGACATAGACCTGGGGTAGGGTAATAGGCCTGACCTATATGTCCTATCCAAGGTCACTGTCTTAGAAGCAAAGAAATTCAAGAGACGAGAGGGAGGGCCCAACAAAGGTGTCGAGTGCAATCCACTCGACCTACCAGTCACTCGGAGACTCCTCCTTCTTTGGGTCACTCGACTACACGATCATTCGACCATACAATAATCCATTCGACCTGTTTGAAGACCAGTAGTCATCGAGAACAGCAACGGGCAAGCGTCCGCCCTGTAACCTTTAAGGCCATTAAGGCATTTAAGGCTACCATTAGCAGTAATGCCATCTCTTTATGTACCTTAAACCCTTTGTAACGTGGGCTGGCTGGGGTCCTGGCACACTCTATATAAGCCACCCCCTTCCACTGAGACAAGGGTTCGCACCCTCTGTAGACACACACGCATACATAATCCAGTCGACCGCCTCTGGGCACCGAGACGTAGGGCTATTACTTCCTCTGTGAAGGGTCTGAACTCGTAAACTTGTGTGTACAACTTCACCATAGCTAGGATCTTGCCTCCTCATACCTCCCCCCATTCTACTATCAGTCTTAGATCCACGACAGTTGGCGCCCACCGTGGGGCAGGTGTCTTAGTGACTTTCTGGTGGAGTTGCAATTCTTTCCGATTCTCATCGTCATGGTTTCTGCCGGCGGACTGATTGAGGGCCGCGAGATCTGTCTCGGCACGCTCGTGTTCATCACCGATGACTCTTCCTGGCTCCAGGAAGCTCCGCTCGACGTCGATGCGCACTCCGTCCGCGGGGCGACGCACTTTCACGCGTGCATCCGCGGCGTCCTTCTCCGGCAACCGTTGACCCAGTATCGGTCGGTTCCTATGGTGTCTTCATCCCCCGCCACTCGCCGGCACAAGCGTTCCGGTCAGTCGTGGCTCCAGCGGTGGGTGAGGCATGCGGTGGGCCGCCAGTCGGCCACCTCACATGTCGCGGCAATCGAGCCTGACGAAACTCTCTACGACCTGTTCGACTGGCTCCGTCGAGACCGCATCCGAATGCGACAGCAGCGATCCTGCGGCAGAAGTCTTGATGGTCAATGGACCACCCAGTCCTCCTGGCTTCCCCCGCAACGATGGTGGCGATGGAGGCGGCGATCCGTCGCGTGTTCACGAGGAGTACCGCCCTGAGCCCCTTTCTTCGCAGCAGAGGGAAGAGCTTCACCGTCGCAACATGGATGCACTTCACACTCCTATCATTGGAGAAACCCCCGAGGCCCGGGCCTTGGAGGAAGCGCGCCTGGCCAACTTGGCTGAGCGCACTCGACTGGAGAACCTGCAACATGCACTCGACGAGCGTGCTCGACAACGGATCCCTGAATCCAGTCGACGACAGCTTTTTCCACCTCAAACTCAGGTATACCGCACTCCGATTCAAAATCTCACAGCTGCAGCCCGAATAGCAGAGTCAATCCAGCCTTCCCAGTCGGAGGCAGGCAGGGGTTTGATGCAAATCCGAGCCTTGCTTCGAGCAGCTGGAGAACAGAATACAACAGTATCTCAGTCGCGGAATAGGATTCATAGCAGGTTTGTGGTGGCGGACACGGTCCGGTCGGCTCATAGCCCAAGATTGCCTCCGCGGCGTGAGGGACGTGGGCACCGACAGGATCAGTACAGAAACTGCGAGCAGTATGATCACCGACTTGACCACGATGACCGTCGTTGAGTGCCCACGCCTCCTCTGAGGAGTGGGTCATACGTGCCTCGGCGATAGGATGACAGGCGCCCCCACAGCGGAGAGCGAAGAGTACCAGTTGACCCAAGGGAGCCAGACTTTGATGCGAGATCTATTCTTGTTCAAGGTCTAGTTGACAGGAACAGAGCGCATAGAGAAGGTCATGACAGAGATATCCGACTGGCAACAGAGTGCACGTTTTAGGTCTCAAGTGTTTCAGCAGAGCCATCAGGGCCGCAGTGATCCCTCCCAACTTCAGGTTGGCGACTGGAGTCAGCAAGTTCACCGGTGAGTCTAAGCCTGACACTTGGCTTGAAGATTACCGAGTGGCTGTGCAAATTGGTGGTGGCAATGATGAAGTGGCAATGAAGCACCTCCCTCTCATGTTGGAAGGCTCGGCCAGGGCGTGGCCGAACCAGTTAGCGCCTGGTAGCATATACAGTTGGGAGGAACTTGCTAGAGTGTTTGTTAGAACTTTTGAGGGTACTTGCAACCAACCGGCAGGGTTGACATAATTGCAGTGTTGTGTTCAGAAACCGAATGAAACCTTGAGAGACTATATCCAGAGATGGATCACGTTACACCATACAATGGAGAATGTGTCAGATCACCAAGCAATCTGTGCCTTCAAGGAAGGCGTTAAGTATCAGTAGTTGAATCTGAAATTCGGTCGGACAGGAGATATGACTCTGACTCGGATGATGGAGATTGCCACCAAATACGCTAATGGTGAAGAGGAAGACCGACTCCGGAGTGGCAAGCACAAAACAGTCGCCAGGACACCGGTGGAGGTACTTCCAATTGGAAACAGAAGCGTAAGGCCGAGCTAGTTGCTCCTGGGGAGGCCTTAGTTGTGGCTCAAGGAAAGTTCAAGGGGAAGCCCAAAGGGCCCTAGAATCCCAAGAAAGTGAAAGATCAAGACGGAAATGATGTGTTGGATTTGCCATGTCACATTCACACCAAGAAATATGAAGAGGGTAATTTGATTTATCCCAAGCACACCACTCGACAGTGTCGACTCCTGATCCAGCAATTCCGAGAGAAGCAACCCAAGGAGAAGGAAAAGGAGTCGGACAAGGATGAGGACAAGGAAGAGGATGATGACCGTTTTCCCAACGTCAACTCCACTCTGATGATTTTTGCTGATGTTGAGAGCAAAAGTCGATTGAAAGTTATCAACAGAGAAGTGAGCATGGTTGCTCCAGCAACACCAAGTTATTTGAAGTGGTCCCAGACTGCCATCACATTCGACCAGTCTGACCATCTAGCACGTATAGCCACTCCTGGGAGGCAAGCGTTGGTGGTCGACCCAGTTGTTGAAGGCACTCGACTGACTAAAGTGCTGATGGATGGTGGTAGCAGCCTGAATATCCTTTATGCTGAAACCTTGAAGGGAATGGGGATTCCGATGTCCAAGCTCAGTGAAAGTAATATGAGTTTCCATGGCGTTATACCCGGCAACGAAGCTGAATCACTCGGCCAGATCACCCTTGATGTGGTTTTCGGCGATTCCAAGAATTACCGCAAAGAAAAGTTGACATTTGAAGTAGTGGATTTCAAGAGTGCTTATCATGCCATTCTGGGTAGGCCTGCCTATGCACGTTTCATGGCTCGACCGTGTTACGTATACCTCAAATTGAAAATGCCTGGTCCCAGAGGAGTGATCACTATCTATAACGCCCCGAGACCGATGTGCCAGGTGTCCTCCAGTTATTCGCTGTTGTTGCCTTGTCTTTCGCTTGCGTGTCGCATCTTGCCATGTAATCATACGCATTGCATCATCATGTTTTTCAAAACTTGCATTCGTCCGGGTTCCCCCAGTTCCATCTGTTGTCCGTTCCGAGCCCAACCACATTTGCACGCGCCCGTGGCATGTCCGAAATAGTATTTTATAAGTGGCCGGAAAATATTCTCGGAATGGGTTGAAAGTTGGCGTGTGGTCTTGTTTTAGTGTAGATAGACCGCCTGTCAAGTTTCATTGCATTCGGAGTTCGTTTGATAGTCCAACCGTTAAATATAGCGGCAATAGTAGCCGGTCTAACGTCGGACATTTTCGGTCTCCGGAAACAGATGCCGGGCCCTCTCTCTCTTCTCCCCCTCGCAGTCTCGCCACAGCCCACCTAGTACATCCTCCTTCCCCTCTTCGCTTCCGGAATTGTCCGATGCAACCGCACGGGCCGAAACCCTCTCTGCACAGTGCATCGAACCCCTCACGTGAGCGTCCGAAAGTTGTCCCGAACCCGACCTGAGGTGTCGCCACCGTTGTGTCCGGATCATCCCCAAACATCTACAAAACGTCACCGCTTTCTTATATGGGCTCCCTAGCCTTTTTTTTCCCCGTCCGATTAAGATCGGAGGGACCAAATGCCTCTATCCAAAAATCCACTTACTACATATAGACCAATCCTTAATCCCTAGGGATCCTCCTAGCCGCCGCCACCGCACTGTCTCTTCTTTGTTTTCCGTGTCCGACCAACCATCGCGCTTCGTTCCTATATCCCCATGCCGCCGCCACCTTCCTCGTTTTCCCCATCAATCCAATCCATCGATCCCTCCCGATCTCTCCACCCAACCAGTGAGCCTCCTCCCGATCCCTTCCAAATCAATTGCCGCAGCCTCGCTCCGTTCGAGAGGAGCTCGACCCCGAGACTCCAGCCTCTCCCGCTCGAGGGCTCCCGAGCTGCACTAGGCCCCAAGCCGCCTCGAGCTCCCCTCGCCTCCACCTCGTCACTGCCTCGCCTCACCGGAGCTGCCTCCCCCGCCGGCGAGCACCTTCACCAGGTCGCCTCCGGCCAGGTCGCGCCACCCCTGCCATCTCCTTCTCCCTCTTGTTCTCTCCCTCACCTCACCTCTCTCCCTATATGTCTCTAGGGACACGAACCAGCAAGCCATGGGCGCCCGAAGCATGGACTCCCGCTGCCTCGGCCCCGATCTGGACCGGATCCCCTCTCCTTCGCCGCCCTTGACCGCTCCTGCCGGATCCCGCCGGCTGGGCCCCATCCCCGGCCACCGGTGCCCTCGCCGGAGACCACCTGCATCGCCAGCCGCTGCCCCTGCTTCCTCTCATTGGAGACAGACGAGCGCCACGATTGCTTCAGCCGCTGCTCTGCTTCCCTTGACCGCAGCCGCCCAAGGCCCAGCTCGCGCGCCTCCTCACCCCGACGGCCTCCTCCCCACCGAACCGGGCCATAGCCCATGGGTGAGCTGCCCCAGCGCCTGCTCCTGTTGGCCCATTTGCACCAGATTCGGCCCGATGCATGTTCTTTTCCTCTGTTGCGATTTTAGCTAATTTCCAGATAACTGCTGTTTTACAGAAAAGTCCCTTCTGTTCATGCATATAGTAACTTAATAACCGTGCATCGGATTAAAATGAATTATACACGAAACTTGCTTAGAATTTTGTGTAGATTAATAATATGCAACTTTCATCTATGTTTAAAATGATTAAAATTGCTGTTTGTGTAAATTTGCTCCTATGCCATGCTAAAATGATTTAATTCATAACTAATTAACCGTAGCTCCGAATCTAACAAACTTTATATGTAAATGGGGTAGAATTTTGCCTAGTTTAACATGGTGCACTTGTTTTGCATGTTTAATAACTCTAAAATTATGTTTAGGGCAGAACAGTACCAAATCTATAATATGCTTATGAGGAGTTTCCGGAAATTGTTGTTCGTTGTTTCCGGCCTCGTTTAAACTTGACTAGATAGCTAGTTTTATTTTGCTTCACCCTCTTGCCATGTTTAACAACATTTAATATTGTTGGGTACATAAATGAGATCGAACCTAAACAAGTCATGTGGTGTTTCATCAATATGCAACGGAGTTGCATATTGAGCTCCACTTAATTTGTAGGATTGCTTGTGCACTTTGCCATGCCATGTATCATTAAATCGGCCATGCATCATACTTGTTTGCGCATCGTGCCATGCTTATGTGTTGGTTGTTTACTATGTTGTTTGCTTCTTTTCGGTGTTGCTTCTTCGGGTTGGTTCCGATAACGTCGTGTTTGTGAGGACCGGTTCGACTACGCCCGTTTGTCTTCTTCATGGACTCGTTCTTCTTCCTTGCGGGATTTCAGGCAAGATGATCATACCCTCGAAATCACTACTATCTTTGCTATGCTAGTTCGCTCGCTCTTTTGCTATGCCATTGCTACGATGCCTACCACTTGCTTGCAGGCCTCCCAAATTGCCATGTCAAACCTCTAACCCACCATGTCCTAGCAAACCGTTGATTGGCTATGTTACCGCTTTGCTCAGCCCCTCTTATAGCGTTGCTAGTTGCAGGTGAAGGTTGAAGTTTGTTCCTTGTTGGAACATGGAGATGTTGTTCTTTGTTGGAACATGTTTACTTGTTGGGATATCACTATATATCTTATTTAATTAATGCATCTATATACTTGGTAAAGGGAGGAAGGCTCGGCCTTATGCCTGGTGTTTTGTTCCACTCTTGCCACCCTAGTTTCCGTCATATCGGTGTTAAGTTCCCGGATTTTGCGTCCCTTACGCGGTTGGGCTATTATGGGAACCCCTTGACAGTTCGCCTTAAGTAAAGCTCTTCCAGCAATGCCCAACATTGGTTTTACCATTCGCCACCTAGCCTTTTCTTTCCCTTGGGTCGGCCAGCCCGAGGGTCATCTTTATTTTACCCCCCCCCCCCGGGCCAGTGCTCCTCTGAGTGTTGGTCCAAACCGGGCTGCCTGCGGGGCCACCTCGGGGAAACTCGAGGGTTGGTTTTACTCGTAGCTTGACCTATCTGAGTGTGCCCTGAGAATGAGATATGTGCAGCTCCTATCGGGATTTGTCGGCACATTCGGGCGGTGTTGCTGGTTTAGTTTTACCCTGTCGAAATGTCTTGTTGTACCGAGATACCGAGTCTGATCGGAACGTCTCGGGTGGAGGTCTATTCCTTCGTTGACCATGAGAGCTTGTTATGGGCTAAGTTGGGACACCCCTGCAGGGATTTGAACTTTTGAAAGACGTGCCCGCGGTTATGGGCAGATGGGAATTTGTTAATGTCTGGTTGTAGATAACTTGAACCTAAACTTAACTAAAATGAATCAACCGCGTGTGTAACCGTGATGGTCTCTTTCCGGCGGAGTCCGGGAAGTGAACACGGTGTTGGAGTTATGCTTGACGTAGGTTGTTCTAGGATCACTTCTTGATCATAGTTTCTCGATCGTGCTTTGCCGTCTCTTCTCGCTCTCTTTTGCGAACAGGTTAGCCACCATATATGCTAGTCGCTTGCTGCAGCTCCACATATTACCTTTACCTTACCCATAAGCTTAAATAGTCTTGATCGCGAGGGTGCGAGATTGCTGAGTTCCCGTGGCTCACAGATACTTCCAAAACCAGCTTGCAGGTGCCGATGAGTCCATGCAGATGATGCAACCCAGCTCAGGAGGAGCTCGATGAAGATCTTGTCCTTTGTTTTGTTTCGTTTTAGTTGATCAGTAGTGGGGCCCAGTTGGGGTCGATCGGGGACCTTGTCGCATTTGGGGTTCTTCTTTTATTTTGGTTCCGTAGTCGGACCATGAGTGTATTTGGATGATGTAATGTTTATTCATGTAATTGTGTGAAGTGGCGATTGTAAGCCAACTATGTAATCTCTTTCCCTTATTATATTACATGGGTTGTGTGAAGATTACCTCACTTGCGACATATGCCTTCAATGCGATTATGCCTCTAAGTCGTGCCTCGACACGTGGGAGATATAGTCGCATCGAGGGTGTTACAAGTTGGTAATCAGAGCCTTCCCCGACCTTAGGAGCCCCATTGCTTGATCGTTTTTAGCAGCCGTTGTTGAGTCTAGAAAAATGTTTTGAGTCATTTAGGAATTATATATCGGAGAGTTTAGGAATTCTTTTTTACTTCCCAGTCTCTTCATCGCTCTGGTAAGGCATCCTGACATAGAGTTTTGACTCTTCTCTTCTCAAATTTCACTAAAAAAAATTTAGGATCACGCGGGTATCTTGGAATCGTTCCGATGGCTTTATGATGAGAACATTGTCCTAGTGCCTCCTGTCAGGGGTTTTGTGGAAGTGTCCCGGGGAGTTGAGCTCCGAGGTGTTGTCGTCATAATTTTATCGTTGCACTTCTGGAATACCTGAGTTTAGTACGCCGACATCGAAAATCTCTTTTATGCAGTTTGTTGGTGAGATAACCTCGACGCCACCCAGTACTGGGGCGGGACTTCGGGAGTATTGCCATAACTCGTATAACGGATGCTTTTCAAAGGTTGAGGTAGATGATTTCCGAAGGTTTCTTGGTTATGTGTTGAAGGATGGATACAGCTGGATGTAGGATTTGTTAGTTTGGGTGAGATATTATGCTTCCCCTGTATCCCCAACACCTGATTGCATAACCGGAAAAGTTTCGGGAGTTTATAAGTGGGAATTCAAGTAGCTCTTAGGATATCTTTCCGACAGATGTATGATATGAAATTGGGGTTCGACGTCTAGTTGTCCGCCTATTCACGGTCGGTTTTACAGTGGTCTCGTTGTGTCTTAAAGAGTCCTTGGCTATGCCGACTCAGGGACGCTTCGTATGTCATGTGCACTGCCTTGTACATGATGGTGCTGTACGATCGAGCCCGTGTAGGCCCCACCAGGAAAACTTCGGATGAAATCTCTATCATATGTTTGTTCCGGCTTATTCTACAAGCCAATCCTTTGTTTTTTTTGTTTTGAGTTGTGGTATTCGAGTTGCTTCAATGTCTAAATGTTGATTCCATACCTTTTCAAAATGGTGTTCTCATACTCCGATGTGAATGCTAAACCTTCATGATAATCGAGACTGTCATGTCAATCCTTTTCAACTGGTGTGCTTCTCTTCAAGTGGATCCGATCATTTCAACTTCCGCAAGATCAATTATCACTTCTTCTCAACGGTGTTTGTTTCATCCGTCTCCAAGTTGCCTTTGTTTTCCCGCCCACCCACCCTTTTTTCTCAAGGACTCGGATTTCTTAATCAAGCATCCTTTTATTCTTGTGAAGTCTCTTGATTCTTTTCTTTGAATGTTCTACCCGGGGGTTCACATGAAGATGCTCTTCTAGTTCGTCATTCCTCACTCATTTTTCATCTCCGGTGGTTTCAAGTCAAGCTTTGTTGATCATATCCTTTCCTTGTTTCAATGTTTTCTCATGCCGGTGCAATTCTTAATCATTCACCTCTCGCTATTCAATTGTTCCGGAGTGCCGAAGATATCTCAGAAGGATCGTCTTGTCATTCAAGATCCGTTAATCCTATTTTGAGGATGTTTATCTCATTCAAGCCTTTTAATTCAACCGGTGCAACCTCTCTTTCAAATCATTCAACGGTGTTTTATTTTGAGTGGGCCCTAACCCACAGGTCTTTTCCCAGGATCTTACCTGACTCTTCCAATCTTCTCGGAGCTATCCTCAAATTGCTTTTCGAAGTTTGACGTAAGAATGAATTGTCATCAGTCAAATGTCTTTCTCCTAGATCTCCCAATTCTTTTCATCGTTGGCTCAACCTCTTCATTTTGATTCTTCCGGAGTGTCTAAATAATTCTTGGTGGTGTTTCTCGTCGTCATTCTCGGATTTTGAAGACCGAATAAGAGTTTCTCTTTAATCTTGCTCCATTCTCTTCAAGATTCGTGATTCTAGCTTGTTGCCATCCTCTCGTATTTGTTTTGATCGTGAGAATTCTTTTCACCTATCCGGAGTAATTCAAGAGTCTTCTCAGTTTGTTATCCGGAGTCCATCAATTCAGGTTTATTCATTCTCAGCTTTCATCTCTCGTTCCCCAAATCTTACCGGTACATCATTCAAATATTCTCTATTAAGCTCGTGACCTATTCGTCCTCTTGTATCTAAATTCTCTCAAGCATCTTCGTTTAATTGCTAATTCTCCCCGGTGCGTCTTCATGTTTTAGTCGTTCTTTTCAATTCTTACGGTGGTTTGTTCAAGAGTTTTCTTCCTTCGTGTATCATATCTATGCATTCGTGCTTTTCAAATTCTACCGATGGATCGTTGAAGACTTTCTCAAGTTTGCGCCATATCTCTCTTAATCCTTTCTACGAGAATAAGTAGTGTGCCAAATCCGTTGCTTGTCATCAATTAAATTGGTGAAGGTTAAGCATAATGTAATTCTTATTCTTGTTCCATCCATATGTTAATCTTTTCCTATGGAGTTTGCTCAGGACGAATAGTTTCTTGATCGCTTTGGTTAATCTTTCTTTTACGGAGCTCCAAGTTATTTCAATTATATCATTTCAAAGCTCCATCTAATCATTGCAAGGTTTCAATCTTATTCTTTTCATCCTTCACTTCCTTTTGATCATCCTTTTATTACCGGAGTTCTCACGAAGGTTCTACATGATGGTTCATCAAGGATTTAATTCCTTCTCAAAGTGTTCATCAAGAATCTTTTCAGAGGAGCTCCAGCATTCTTCTTCTTGCTATCCGGAGTGCAATTCTTTCTTCCGTATCATTGGAGGTGGTATTATGTCATTCTTGATATCTTGAGTCCATGTTTCATGATTCACATGTTATCAAGAATGAGATATTTTAAATCCATCAATCTCGTCATTGGAATTATCTTGGGTCATATTTCACATAAAGCCTTCCCTAAGGATTGTTGCTATTTATGGTGCCCATAAATGACCCAAATTCTTCATTTATCCTCCCGGTGAAATAGTTTCTCGTCCCCTTGTCTTATAAATCCAATCAAATCTTTTCCGTGAGTGGCAAGTTGTCACCCCATAATGTTGAGATGCCTTCTATAAGCCCACTTCAAGCTTGTCCTTCCGTTGTTGGTGTTCCAACAATTCCGTTCAACCCTTCTCCTAAAGATGCCTTTTCAGGCTCTTTTGTAGCAGAAGTTGGCATTGTCTTCTACATCTGTTTGTCTCAATTATCTTTACTCTACTCTTTCGTTCCGGAGGCATTGTGTTGCTGCTCTCTTCAAACCCATCTTCTTGTTTTGTTAGGATCGTGTTCTTTTCGTCCTTATCCTTATAACCGGAGTGTCGTGCCCGCTTTTTGAATTTTTCCCATTCTGCCAAGTTTTGCCTCCCTTCTCAGACGGAGTGCTGCTCAAATTATATCATTCTTAATCCTTCTCTATCTTGTTTTAACCGGAGTGGTTTCAATATACATCTTGCCCTTCAACCTTAAGGTTTTTCGCAATGTTCTTTGTCCCTCTTTTCTAACGGAGTGTTTTCAAATTTGTCATCTCCGTTATTCTTTTTCTTGAAATGGCTTAACCTTTTCAAGGTTCTTTGGTCTCACTCGTTTGTCAAAGAAGCAACTTAGTGTTACCTCTTCTCTTTCTCTTCAGTTTTCCCTCCGGTACCATTCTAGATCTCGGGACGAGATCCTATCGTAGTGGTGGAGTGTTGTAACGCCCCGAGACCGATGTGCCAGGTGTCCTCCAGTTATTCGCTGTTGTTGCCTTGTCTTTCGCTTGCGTGTCGCATCTTGCCATGTCATCATACGCATTGCATCATCATGTTTTTCAAAACTTGCATTCGTCCGGGTTCCCCCAGTTCCATTTGTTGTCCGTTCTGAGCCCAACCACATTTGCACGCGCCCGTGGCATGTCCGAAATAGTATTTTATAAGTGGCCGGAAAATGTTCTCGAAATGGGTTGAAAGTTGGCGTGTGGTCTTGTTTTAGTGTAGATAGACCGCCTGTCAAGTTTCATTGCATTCAGAGTTCGTTTGATAGTCCAACCGTTAAATATAGCGGCAATAGCAGCCGGTCTAACGTCGGACGTTTTCGGTCTCCGGAAACAGATGCCGGGCCCTCTCTCTCTCTTCTCCCCCTCGCAGTCTCGCCACAGCCCACCTAGTCCATCCTCCTTCCCCTCTTCGCTTCCGGAGTTGTCCGATGCGACCGCACGGGCCGAAACCCTCTCTGCACAGTGCATCGAACCCCTCACGTGAGCGTCCGAAAGTTGTCCCGGACCCGACCTGAGGTGTCGCCACCGTTGTGTCCGGATCATCCCCAAACATCTACAAAACGTCACCGTTTTCTTATATGGGCTCCCTAGCCTATTTTTTTTCATCCGTCCGATTAAGATCGGAGGGACCAAATGCCCCTATCCAAAAATCCACTTACTAAATATAGACCAATCCCTAATCCCTAGGGATCCTCCTAGCCGCCGCCACCGCACTGTCTCTTCTCTGTTTTCCGTGTCCGACCAACCATCGCGCTTCGTTCCTCAATCCCCATACCGCCGCCACCTTCCTCGTTTTCCCCATCAATCCAATCCATCGACCCCTCCCGATCTCTCCACCCAACCAGTGAGCCTCCTCCCGATCCCTTCCAAATCAATTGCAGTAGCCTCGCTCCGTTCAAGAGGAGCTCGACCCCGAGACTCCAGCCTCTCCCGCTCGAGGGCTCCCGAGCTGCACCAGGCCCCAAGCCGCCTCGAGCTCCCCTCGCCTCCACCTCGTCACTGCCTCGCCTCACCGGAGCTGCCTCCCCCGCCGGCGAGCACCTTCACCAGGTCGCCTCCGGCCAGGTCGCGCCACCCCTGCCATCTCCTTCTCCCTCTTGTTCTCTTCCTCGCCTCACCTCTCTCCCTATCTGTCTCCAGGGACACGAACCAGCAAGCCATGGGCGCCCGAAGCATGGACTCCCGCTGCCTCGGCCCCGATCTGGACCGGATCCCCTCTCCTCCGCCGCCCTTGACCGCTCCTGCCGGATCCCGCTGGCTGGGCCCCGTCCTCGGCCACCGGTGCCCTCGCCGGAGACCACCTGCATCGCCAGCCGCTGCCCTTGCTTCCTCTCGTTGGAGACAGACGAGCGCCACGACCGCTTCAGCCGCTGCTCTGCTTCCGTTGACCGCAGCCGCCCAAGGCCCAGCTCGCGCGCCTCCTCACCCCGACAGCCTCCTCCCCACCGAACCGGGCCATAGCCCATGGGTGAGCTGCCCCCAGCGCCTGCTCCTGTTGGCCCGTTTGCACCAGATTCGGCCCGATGCGTGTTTTTTTTCCTCTGTTGCGATTTTAGCTAATTTCTAGAAAACTGCTGTTTTACAGAAAAGTCCCTTATGTTCATGCATATAGTAACTTAATAACCGTGCATCGGATTAAAATGAATTATACATGAAACTTGCTTAGAATTTTGTGTAGATTAATAATATGCAACTTTCATCTATGTTTAAAATGATTAAAATTGCTGTTTGTGTAAATTTGCTCCTATGCCATGCTAAAATGATTTAATTCGTAACTAATTAACCATAGCTCCGAATCTAACAAACTTTATATGTAAATGGGGTAGAATTTTGCCTAGTTTAACATGGTGCACTTGTTTTGCATGTTTAACAACTCTAAAATTATGTTTAGGGCAGAACAGTACCAAATCTATAATATGCTTATGAGGAGTTTCCGGAAATTGTTGTTCGTTGTTTCCGGCCTCGTTTAAACTTGACTGGATAGCTAGTTTTATTTTGCTTCACCCTCTTGCCATGTTTAACAACATTTAATATTGTTGGGTACATAAACGAGACCGAACCTAAACAAGTCATGTGGTGTTTCGTCAATATGCAACGGAGTTGCATATTGAGCTCCACTTAATTTGTAGGATTGCTTGTGCACTTTGCCATGCCATGTATCATTAAACCGGACATGCATCATACTTGTTTGCGCATCGTGCCATGCTTATGTGGTGGTTCTTTACTATGTTGTTTGCTTCTTTCCGGTGTTGCTTCTTCGGGTTGGTTCCGATAACGTCGTGTTTGTGAGGACCGGTTCGACTACGCCCGTTTGTCTTCTTCATGGACTCGTTCTTCTTCCTTGCGGGATTTCAGGCAAGATGATCATACCCTCGAAATCACTACTATCTTTGCTATTCTAGTTCGCTCGCTCTTTTGCTATGCCATTGCTACGATGCCTACCACTTGCTTGCAGGCCTCCCAAATTGCCATGTCAAACCTCTAACCCACCATGTCCTAGCAAACCGTTGATTGGCTATGTTACCGCTTTGCTCAGCCCCTCTTATAGCGTTGCTAGTTGCAGGTGAAGGTTGAAGTTTGTTCCTTGTTGGAACATGGAGATGTTGTTCTTTGTTGGAACATGTTTACTTGTTGGGATATCACTATATATCTTATTTAATTAATGCATCTGTATACTTGGTAAAGGGAGGAAGGCTCGGCCTTATGCCTGGTGTTTTGTTCCACTCTTGCCACCCTAGTTTTCGTCATATCGGTGTTAAGTTCCCGGATTTTGCGTCCCTTACGCGGTTGGGCTATTATGGGAACCCCTTGACAGTTCGCCTTAAGTAAAGCTCTTCCAGCAATGCCCAACATTGGTTTTACCATTCGCCACCTAGCCTTTTCTTTCCCTTGGGTCGGCCAGCCCGAGGGTCATCTTTATTTTACCCCCCCGGGCCAGTGCTCCTCTGAGTGTTGGTCCAAACCGGGCTGCCTGCGGGGCCACCTCGGGGAAACTCGAGGGTTGGTTTTACTCGTAGCTTGACCTATCTGAGTGTGCCCTGAGAACGAGATATGTGCAGCTCCTATCGGGATTTGTCGGCACATTCGGGCAGTGTTGCTGGTTTAGTTTTACCCTGTCGAAATGTCTTGTTGTACCGGGATACCGAGTCTGATCGGAACGTCTCGGGTGGAGGTCTATTCCTTCGTTGACCATGAGAGCTTGTTATGGGCTAAGTTGGGACACCCCTGCAGGGATTTGAACTTTCGAAAGCCGTGCCCGCGGTTATGGGTGGATGGGAATTTGTTAATGTCCGGTTGTAGATAACTTGAACCTAAACTTAATTAAAATGAATCAACCGCGTGTGTAACCGTGATGGTCTCTTTCCGGCGGAGTCCGGGAAGTGAACACGGTGTTGGAGTTATGCTTGACGTAGGTTGTTCTAGGATCACTTCTTGATCATAGTTTCTCGATCGTGCTTTGCCGTCTCTTCTCGCTCTCTTTTGCGAACAGGTTAGCCACCATATATGCTAGTCGCTTGCTGCAGCTCCACATATTACCTTTACCTTACCCATAAGCTTAAATAGTCTTGATCGCGAGGGTGCGAGATTGCTGAGTTCCCGTGGCTCACAGATACTTCCAAAACCAGCTTGCAGGTGCCGATGAGTCCGTGCAGATGATGCAACCCAGCTCAGGAGGAGATCGATGAAGATCTTGTCCTTTGTTTTGTTTCGTTTTAGTTGATCAGTAGTGGGGCCCAGTTGGGGTCGATCGGGGACCTTGTCGCATTTGGGGTTCTTCTTTTATTTTGGTTCCATAGTCGGACCATGAGTGTATTTGGATGATGTAATGTTTATTCATGTAACTGTGTGAAGTGGCGATTGTAAGCCAACTATGTAATCTCTTTCCCTTATTATATTACATGGGTTGTGTGAAGATTACCTCACTTGCGACATATGCCTTCAATGCGATTATGCCTCTAAGTCGTGCCTCGACACGTGGGAGATATAGTCGCATCGAGGGTGTTACACTATCACTGGCAATCGGCAGAAAGTAGAAGCGTGCTTCCAGAAGGGCTAAAAAGTTGCCGATGCACAGATGGCGGCAGTCGAAATGCAAGAATACCATAAAAATGCATATCCGAGTGATTTGCTGCGCTCCAAGAAGCCTGCCACTAATTCTGCATTTCAGTCGTCCGGTGAAACCAAGCCGATTCATATTCACCCGACCGATCCTGATGCTGCTCCTACTCATATTTCAACTTCACTCGACAGCAAATTGGAAGAAGCGCTCATCCAGTTCCTTTGTGAGAACTGGGACATCTTTGCATGGAAACCTTCTGACATGTCGGGTGTACCCAGGGGACTGGCTGAGCATCATTTGTGAGTTGACCCGAAGGTAAAACCAGTCAAGGAACATCTTCGACGGCCTGCCGTACAGAAGAGAAAAGCAATTGGTGAGGAAGTGGCTCTGCTCCTGGCAGCTGAGTTCATTCGCGAGATTTACCACTCCGAGTGGCTCGCCAATGTTGTTATGGTCCCCAAGAAGGACGACTCACTTCGCATGTGCATTGACTTCAAGCATATCAATCAGGCCTGCCTGAAAGATCATTTTCCTCTCCCTCACATCGACCAAATTGTCGATTCAACTGCAGGGTGTGAGCGTTTGTCTTTCCTAGACGCCTATTCCGGGTACCATCAGATCCGATTGTATGGATCCGATGAGATAAAAACATCTTTCATCACTCCATTCGGGTGCTTTTGTTATGTCACCATACCATTCGGTCTCAAGAACGTGCTACCTCTTGAGCTTGCGTTGGATTTCCCTGAAGAGGAAGGGATGATGCAGCAGAGTAGCGTAAGTATTTCCCTCAGTTTTTGAGAACCAAGGTGCAATCCAGTGGGAGGCCATGCTCAAGTCCCTCGTACCTGCACAAAATGATAGCTAATCGCAACCAACGTGATTAGGGGTTGTCAATCCCTTCACGGTCACTTACAAGAATGAGATCCGATAGATATAATAATTTTGGTATTTTTAGTATAAAGATGCGAAGTGAAAAGTAAAAGGCAAAGTAAAAAAGCAAAGCAAGATTAAAGTGATGGAGATTGATATGATGAGAATAGACCCGGGGGCCATAGGTTTCACTAGTGGCTTCTCTCAAGAGCATAAGTGTTCTACGGTGGGTGAACAAATTACTGTTGAGCAATTGACATAATTGATCATAGTTATGAGAATATCTAGGCATGATCATGTATATAGGCATCACGTCCGTGACAAGTAGACCGAAACGATTCTGCATCTACTACTATTACTCCACTCATCGACCACTATCCAGCATGCATCTAGAGTATTAAGTTAAAGAAAGAGTAACGCCTTAAGCAAGATGACATGATGTAGAGACATAAATTCATGCAATATGAAATAAACCCCATCTTGTTATCCTCTATGGCAATGATGCAATACGTGCCTTGCTGCCCCTTCTGTCACTGGGAAAGGACACCACAAGGCTAAGCACTTCTCCCATGGCAAGAACTACCAATCTAGTTGGCCAAACCAAACGGATAATTCGAAGAGACTTGCAAAGATAACCAATCATACATAAAAGAATTCAGAGAAGATTCAAATATTATTCATAGATAGACTTGATCATAAACCCACAATTCATCGGTCTCAACAAACACATCGCAAAAATAAGATTACATCGAATAGATCTCCACAAGAGAGGGGGAGAACTTTGTATTGAGATCCAAAAAGAGAGAAGAAGCCATCTAGCTACTAACTATGGACCCGAAGGTCTGAGGTAAACTATTCACACTTCATCGGAGGGGCTATGATGATGTAGAAGCCCTCCGTGATGACGGCCCTCTCCGGTGGAGCTCCGAAACAGGCCCCAAGATGGGATCTCGTGGATACAGAAAGTTGCGGCAGTGGAATTAGGTTTTTGGCTCCTGGTCTGTTCGTTTGGGGATACGTAGGTATATATAGGAGGAAGAAGTACGTCGGTGGAGCTCCAAGGGGCCCACGAGGCAGGGGGCGTGCCCTAGGGGGGCGCCCCCACCCTCGTGACCGCCTCTCTGATGCCTTGGCGTAGGGTCCAAGTCTCCTAGATCACGTTCGGTGAGAAAATCACGTTCCCGAAGGTTTCATTCCATTTGGACTCCGTTTGATATTCAGTTTCTTCGAAACACTGAAATAGGCAAAAAAACAGCAATTCTGGGTTGGGCCTCCGGTTAATAGGTTGGTCTCAAAAATAATATAAAAGTGGAAAATAAAGCCCAATATAGTCCAAAACAGTAGATAATATAGCATGGAGCAATCAAAAATTATAGATACGTTGGAGACGTATCAGGCATCCCCAAGCTTAATTCCTGCTCGTCCTCGAGTAGGTAAATGATAAAAAGAGAATTTTTAATGCGGAGTGCTACTTGGCATAATTTCAATGCAAATCTTCTTAATTGTGGTATGAATATTCAGATTAGGAAGATTCAAGACAAAAGTTCATATTGACATAGAGAATAATAATACTTCAAGCAAACCAACAAAGCAATTATGTTTTCTCAAAGTAACATGGCCAAAGAAAGTTTATCCCTACAAAATCATATAGTTTAGTCATGCACCATTTTCGTCACACAAGAATGCTCTGATCATGCACAACTCCGATGACAAGCCAAGCAATTGTTTCATACCTTAATAATTTTAAACTCATAAACTTTCACGCAATACATGAGCGTGAGCCATGGATATAGCACTATGGGTGGAATAGAATGATGGGGGTTATGTGGGGAAGACAAAAAGGAGAAAGTCTCACATCAACGAGGCTAATCAATGGGCTATGGAGATGCACATCGATTGATGTTAATGCAAGGAGTAGGGATTTCCATGCAACGGATGCATTAGAGCTATAAATGTATGAAAGCTCAACAAAAGAAACTAAGTGGGTGTGCATCCAACTTGCTTGCTCACGAAGACCTAGGGCACTTGAGGAGGCCCATTGTTCGAATATACAAGCCAAGTTCTATAATGAAAAATTCCCACTAGTATATGAAAGTGATAACTCAAGAGACTCTCTATATGAAGAACATGGTGCTACTTTGAAGCACAAGTGTGGAAAAAAGGAATAGTAGCATTGCCCCTTTTTATTTATTTTCTTTTTTGGGGGGCCTTCTTTTTTTTCTTTGGCCTTTCTCCTTTTTTGGGGGACAATTCTCTATTGAATTATGATCATCACACTTCTATTTATTTACAACTCAATGATTACAACTCGATATTAGAACAAAGTATGACTCTATATGGATGCCTCCGGCGGTGTACCGGGATATGCAATGAATCAAGAGTGACAAGTATGAAAAAATTATGAACGGTGGCTTTGCCACAAATACTATGTCAACTACATGATCATGCTAAGCAATATGACAATGATGAATGTGTCATGATAAACTAGATGGTGGAAAGTTGCATGGCAATATATCTCGGAATGGCTATGGAAATGCCATAATAGGTAGGTATGGTGGCTGTTTTGAGGAAGATATAAGGAGGTTTATGTGTGAAAGAGCGTATCATATCACGGGGTTTGGATGCACCGGCGAAGTTTGCACCAACTCTCGATGTGAGAAATGGCAATGCACGGTACCATAGAGGCTAGCAATGATGGAAGGGTGAGAGTGCGTATAATCCAAGGACTCAACATTAGTCATAAAGAACTCATATACTTATTGCAAAAATCTACAGGCCATCAAAAACCAAAGTATTACGTGCATGCTCCTAGGGGGATAGATTGGTAGGAAAAGACCATTGCTCGTCCCCGACCGCCACTCATAAGGAGGACAATCAAATAACACCTCATGTTTCAAATTTGTTACATAACGTTTACCATACGTGCATGCTACGTGACTTGCAAACTTCAACACAAGCACTTCTCAAATTCACAACTACTCAACTAGCATGACTTTGATATTATTACCTCCATATCTCAAAACAATTATCAAGCATCCAACTTTTCTTAGTATTCAACACACTCAAAAGAAAGTTTCACAAATCTTGAATACCAAGCATGTTATTATTAAGCAAATTACCATGCTATTAAGACTCTCAAAATAATTTAAGTGAAGCATGAGAGATCAATAGTTTCTTTAAAACAAATCCACCACCGTGCTCTGAAATATCTAAGTGAAGCACATAGAGCAAAATTATAACGCTCAAAAGATATAAGTGAAGCACATAGAGCAAAACTACTTAGCTCAAAAAGATATAAGTGAAGCACATAGAGTATTCTATCAAATTCTAATTCATGTATGGCTTTCTCAAAAGGTGTGTAAAGCAAGGATGATTGTGGCACGCTAACAACCAAAGACACAAATAATACAAGACGCTCCAAGCAAAACACATATCATGTTGGTGAATAAAAATATAGCTCCAAGTAAATTGCCGATGGAAGTGGACGAAAGAGGGGATGCCTTTCGGGCATCCCCAAGCTTTGACTTTTTGGTGTCCTTGGATTATCTTGGGGGTGCCATGGGCACCACCAATCTTAGGCTCTTGCCACTCCTTGTTCCATAATCCATCACAAGAATTCACCCAAAACTTGAAAACTTCACAACACAAAACTTAAAGTAGGAAACTCGTGAGCTCCGTTAGCGAAAGAAAACAAAAAACCACTTCAAGGTACTGTAATGAACTCATTCTTTATTTATATTGGTGTTAAATCTACTGTATTCCAACTTCTCTATGGATTATAAACTATTTTACTAACCATAGATTCATCAAAATAAGCAAACAACACACACAAAACAGAATCTGTCAAAAACAGAACAGTCTGTAGTAATCTGTAGCTAGCGCAAGATATGGAACACCAAAAATTCTAAAATAAATTTCTGGACCTGAGGAATTTATCTATTAATCATCTTCAAAAAGAATTAACTAAATAGCACTCTTTAAATAAAAATTACAGCAGTTCTCGTGAGCGCTAAAGTTTCTGTTTTTTACAGCAAGTTCAACAAGACTTTCCCCAAGTCTTCCCAATGGTTCTACTTGGCACAAACACTATTTAAACATAAAAAACACAACCAAAACAGAGGCTAGATAATTTATTTATTACTAAACAGGAGCAAAAAGCAAGGAATAAAAATAAAATTGGGTTGCCTCCCAACAAGCGCTATCGTTTAACGCCCCTAGCTAGGCATAAAAGCGAGGATAGATCTAGGTATTGTCGTAGTAATAAGATAGATCGGTGAAACTCATTTCATATTCTCTACGTTAGGCAGCAAGTTTTCTTTGAGGAAAGCAAAAGTAATCAAAAGGGCTAAATTTAATAGGACAGAAGTCCCCAAGATCAATTTTAGGAGGTATAGGTTCCTCTTTCGGCCCTTCGTATTGTACAACCAAATCATCATTATAAGCATTCTTTTGACAGAACCTTATGAGCCTAAACTCAAGAGAGCATCCTAGTTCATTATTTCAAATAGCCAAATCATCATTAAGTGCAGATATTCTATCAATTAAAATATTGATCGGCACCTTTTTTCTAAGGCTTTCATTAAAAGCAACATAGTCAAGAGATTGAAAGCGCATAATTTCTTCTTGATCGAAGAGGATAGATTCTATGGGAGGACGACCAGCGCCCACCCTATAGTGCGCAAAGATTTCTTTGGCTTCTTTTATTATAAATCTGAATTCATGAGCCAAAAAGATAGTAGCGGCATGCTTAACAGACGAATGCTCGACATTAGAAAATTCTAGGAAAACTCTTTGTATAGATGGGTGCATATGCATAAATTGCCTTTCAAGTTCAACGATAAGCATGGCAATAGCGTCCGCAAGACTACTAGCTCTATGGAGAATAGAGTCGCCCATAGAGGGCAAAGCACCGGCACAAGTAAAGAAATCTTGAATAACTCCTTTTCCAATAATATTACCACTACCGATTCGAAATCTTTTTGTATGGTAGGTAGGGGGTTCTTCAGCAGGAGCATCAGAATTTTCCATGATACTGTTATCGCCCATATTGGCGATAACTTCCCCAATTTCAGACATAACGACAAGCAAGCAAACTAGCACACGAGCAAACAAGAGCAAATAGGCAAAAGAGGGAGGATAGAGAGAAGGAGATTGGGAAAGAGAGGGCGAATAAAACGGCAAGGGTGAAGTGGGGAGAGGAAAATGAGAGGCAAATGGCAAATAATGTAATGCGAGAGATAGGGATTGTGATGGGTACTTGGTATGTTGACTTTTTGCGTAGACTCCCCGGCAACGGCACCAGAAATCCTTCTTGCTACCTATTGAGCTTGCGTTGGATTTCCCCGAAGAGGAAGGGATGATGCAGCAGAGTAGCGTAAGTATTTCCCTCAGTTTTTGAGAACCAATGTATCAATCCAGTAGGAGGCCACGCTCAAGTCCCTCGTACCTGCACAAAACGATAGCTACTCGCAACCAACGCGATTAGGGGTTGTCAATCCCTTCACGGTCACTTACGAGAGTGAGATCTAATACATATAATAATTTTGGTATTTTTGGTATAAAGATGCGAAGTGAAAAGTAAAAGGCAAAGTAAAAAAAGCAAAGCAATATTAAAGTGATGGAGATTGATATGATGAGAATAGACCTGGGGGCCATAGGTTTCACTAGTGGCTTCTCTCAAGAGCATAAGTATTCTACGGCGGGTGAACAAATTACTGTTGAGCAATTGACAGAATTGAGCATAGTTATGAGAATATCTAGGCATGATCATGTATATAGGCATCACGTCCGTGACAAGTAGACCGAAATGATTCTGCATCTACTACTATTACTCCACTCATCGACCGCTATCCAGCATGCATCTAGAGTATTAAGTTAAAAACAGAGTAACGCCTTAAGCAAGATGACATGATGTAGAGAGATAAATTCATGCAATATGAAATAAACCCCATCTTGTTATCCTCGATGGCAACGATGCAATACGTGCCTTGCTGCCCCTTCTGTCACTGGGAAAGGACACCGCAAGATCGAACCCAAAGCTAAGCACTTCTCCCATGGCAAGAACTACCAATCTAGTTGGCCAAACCAAACGGATAATTCAAAGAGACTTGCAAAGATAACCAATCATACATAAAAGAATTCAGAGAAGATTCAAATATTATTCATAGATAGACTTGATCATAAACCCACAATTCATCGGTCTCAACAAACACACCGCAAAAAGAAGATTACATCGAATAGATCTCCACAAGAGAGGGGGAGAACTTTGTATTGAGACCCAAAAAGAGAGAAGAAGCCATCTAGCTACTAACTATGGACCCGAAGGTCTGAGGTAAACTACTCACACTTCATCAGAGGGGCTATGATGATGTAGAAGCCCTCCGTGATGATGGCCCTCTCCGGCGGAGCTCCGGAACAGGCCCCAAGATGGGATCTCGTGGATACAGAAAGTTGCGGCGGTGGAATTAGGTTTTTGTCTCCTGGTCTTTTCGTTTGGGGGTACGTAGGTATATATAGGAGGAAGAAGTACGTCGGTGGAGCTCCGAGGGGCCCACAAGGCAGGGGGCACGCCCTAGGTGGGGGGCGTGCCCCCCACCCTCGTGACCGCCTCTCTGATGCCTTGGCGTAGGGTCCAAGTCTCCTGGATCACGTTCGGTGAGAAAATCACGTTCCCGAAGGTTTCATTCCGTTTGGACTCCGTTTGATATTCCGTTTCTTCGAAACACTGAAATAGGCAAAAAACAGCAATTCTGGGCTGGGCCTCCGGTTAATAGGTTAGTCCCAAAAATAATATAAAAGTGGAAAATAAAGCCCAATATAGTCCAAAACAGTAGATAATATAGCATGGAGCAACCAAAAATTATAGATACGTTGGAGACGTATCAGAACGCTGGGGCCACATTCATGAGGATGATTCAGAAGTGTCTGCTCACTCAAATCAGTCGGAATGTGGAAGCATAGGTGGATGACATTGTGGTCAAGTCGTGCAAACATTCCGACCTGCTGACTGACCTTGCTGAAACCTTTGCCAACCTGAGAAGATATGATATCAAGCTCAACCCATCAAAGTGTACTTTTGGAGTTCCTGGTGGAAAGTTACTCGGCTTCCTCGTTTCCGAACGAGGGATCGACGTGAACCCAGAGAAAGTTGGTGCCATACTCCGAATGAAGCGCCCTGTTGCGTGCATGATGTCCAGAAGCTTACTGGTTGTTTGGCCGCCTTGAGTCGATTCATTTCTCGCCTCGGTGAAAAGGCATTGCCTCTTTACCGACTGATGAAGAAATCTGACAAGTTCGAGTGGACTCCTGAAGCTGATGCAGTGTTTGTAGATCTCAAAGCCCTGCTTTCCACCCAGCCGGTGCTCGCTGCCCCAATCAGCAAAGAGCCTTTACTGCTTTATATTGCAGCCACTGGACAAGTTGTCAGTACAGTACTCATGGTCGAGAGGGAAGAAGAAGGAAAAGCCTATAAAGTTCAGCGCTCAGTATACTATGCTTCTGAAGTTTTAACTCCATCCAAGCAAAGATATCCACATTATCAGAAGCTTGTTTATGGGATCTAGATGACAACGAAGAAGGTTGCACATTATTTCTCTGATCACTCCATTACAGTCGTCAGCGACGCACCATTGTCAAAAATTCTGAACAATAGAGATGCAACTGGTCGAGTGGCAAAATGGGTGATTGAACTCCTTCCCTTGTGTCGGCATTCTGGGAACGGGGGTCCCCAGACTTGCCTGCCTGCGGCCCATGGCGTAGCTGAGCCAGCAGGATGTTCGGCCCATCTTCATCAACAAAGCATCCAAGACCCTCGCGAGGGTCCAAGCCTCGCGAGGCGGACGATGCAAGCCCTCCTCCCGAGCGGCCTAGTCAGGCAAGCTCGCGAGGGGCGGAGATACCAAGGCGAGGGGAACCTCATGAGGCTCTCGTGACGTGAGCCATGACGATCGACACCAGGCGGGCGCCAGCGCGCGTAGCGTCCCTGTTTCCTCTTTGGTGCAAAGGAGGCAAGCGCAGCCGTAGAGTACCGAGGCATCAGGCAAAGGTTGCCGTTTCGGTGCAACAAGACCAAGACCATGGACTACAAGATGGAGGTCATCGTGGAGCCCAAGACGGCGTCACCACTAGAGCCTTTCACAGGCGAAGACCGCTTTTGTCAGGGTAGCTTGTACTAGCTGTCCCCCTTCGAATTAGCCCGCCATTGTTGGCTCCCTTCCTGCTCAATATTTGGGAAGAGGACCAGGGCCTCTATAAATAGGGCTAGCCCACAGTAGAGGGGAGAGACCTCATCAGACCGGGAGATCTCATGAGACCCGGAGGCTGATCAGACCCCTAGATACACACAAGTCCGAAAGCACAAGAACACCTCAAGCTCAGGAGGCTGTTCTTCCCCTTGTATTGTTCATCATCAGCCCAAGAGGCAATCCACCACTACCACACTCGAGTAGGGTATTACACCACAACGGTGGCCCGAACCAGTATAAACCCCGTGTCTTTCTGTGTTGTGAGTTCGTCGAGTTCGTCCGCAAGATCTTAGCGAGCCAGAGCATAGATTGGTAGGAGGGAAAGACTTCGCGCGCACCCAGTGTTCGAACCTTAAGGGTTAGCCGAAGCCCTGTATCCGACATTTGGCGCGCCAGGTAGGGGTGCACCGGAGCTTCTTCTCCGCCAATCAGCTCTCCGACGTTCACCGGCGATGATGTCTGGCGACCCAAAGGCTGGATCCAATCGCTGGGTAGCCTGGCCGGCCCGGACGGCGCCGCCTGCCCATGAAAGTCTCGACCCTGCACCCCAAGCGGCGCGGGCACCACCAAGCTCCGCCGGGCGTGGACAGCACGACTAGGCATCATCTAACCTCACCCTGTGACAAGTACGAGCCGCGGCGAGAGCAGCGAGTCACGCCGCAGCAACAGCGCCGCACTCATGGCGGGAGCAAGCAAACATGCGGGCGGCACTCACAGTGGCCAGGGAGCTTCTGCGATGCAGGCTCATGGAGAGCGGCCGGGACACGCTGCTTGAGCGTGTTGCTGAGCTGCTGGACGCAGCGGCGTCGGGAGCGCCACCCTTCTGCTATCGACTCCCCTCCCAGGCCATTGCAGGGTCGCGCGGCGAGCCTCACCACATCTGCGCGCCATCGATTACGCCCGGGGGCTTCGT
>NC_041390.1:505236883-505254668 GCF_002162155.2 Triticum dicoccoides | reverse complement strand
TCCCCAGGACGCCATCATGGGCGGAGCAACATGGAGCGTGGGGCACCACGGCGAGGTGTTCGGGGTGACGGCCCCGGAAGCCTACGTGCCCCGCATGATGGACCAAGGGTACGCACCAGAGGACGACATCGGCTCATTCGTTGGAGAAGATTGGGGAGAAGGGCCGTTAGGAGTCGAAGCCTTCCAAGAGCCAGCGGAGAACCACAGCGATCGCACCGGCGACGGCAACTACAGGGTACCGCTAACCTCTCAGGAACAGGCTTATGCTAACCATGGGCTGCAGATGAATCAGGTTGCAGCATCGATCAACGACCCTGGCACGGTGGCACCGGTTTCAGCAAGGGAGACATGTTGGGGGCCGCCGGCAGGGAGCCAGGAGCAAGGCCCCTCCCCAAGGCACGCGAAACCAGGGGACACCCGGAGGTAGGCCCTCTGTCGGGTGGCTTCAACAACCCTTCCCCCGGCAGAGGACCCGTGGTCGCTGAGGGAACCGCTGGCGTCCTCTTTCCCTCCTTTGTCTCGTCCTGGTCTCCGGTCAGCTCAAAGGAGATCAAGGGTGGCGCAAGGTGGGGCCCTTGTCTGGCGATATGAAGCAAGGTCGATACCTGTGAAGAAGGCCTAGTGCCTGTGAAGCTCGCCGCCCGTGACACTCTCACGTAATAATGAGTTGGGGCTGTACACGCCCTGGTGTCTCAGGAGCGCCGGCCTTAGGCCCTGGGGCTTCCTCCCACACCTAGTGGACAGCACTTAACTCCGCGCTAGTGAGACGACTTGAAGACCCGAAGACTATACTAGGTGCCGGACGCGGCCTTTTGCTTTGGATCTCTCTTTCTATGGCTTTGCTTTCTGATTCTGGACTTAAGTTGAAGCTGATTTTTTATCGATACGTGTGGGGGGTGCCTTTTCTCGTTCGAGTCGTTTCTTGCCTTCTGGATCTTTTTGGTTTGGGACTCACATACATCGCCTTTCCCTCGCGAAGCTCCTCGCGAGCCGGACCGCACAAAGCACGTGCTAGCACTACGCCTGGTGCTCACCCCTTGCGGGGCCCCCTCAAACGGGGCGATAAGCTCCGCAGGATCCTCGGGAACTCGTCGCCTCACGATCCAGCCCTAAGTTGGCGCTAACTAAGGTAAACCACGTCGGGAAACTCACCCCCAGCTTCATGAGCTCACGAGAACACATACCCACATCGCATAGGAAAGTAAAAAATGCAATTTGCTTACACGATGGGCTCCCCCTCTCAAAATGCTCTTACAAGTCTTCCAAGGGCCACGCCAGAGTTTCGCGTGTAGAATAAAACAACAGGAGAATATGGGATCAGCCAAAGACATCGCTCGCTGCATCGTCCATGGACGCGTCACTCGCATCATCATCATCTCCGTCGGAATCGTTGCCGCCGTCGGTGACGCCCCCATCGCCGTTGTTGACCACGTCACCTTCGTCTGCGACGACCACCACCCCATCGTTCTCCGAGGTGAAGGCCCTGACCAACACGTCGACATGGTCCTCTACCCAACACGCTGATAACCCACAAGTATAGGGGATCGCAACAGTTTTTGAGGGTAGAGTATTCAACCCAAATTTATTGATTCGACACAAGGGGAGCCAAAGAATATTCTCAAGTGTTAGCAGCTGAGTTGTCAATTCAACCACACCTGGAAACTTAGTATCTGCAGCAAAGTATTTAGTAGCAAAGTAATATGATAGTAGTGGTAACGGTAGCAAAAGGTAACAGTAGTAAAAGTAATGTTTTTGGTATTTTGTAGTGATGATAGCAATAGCAACGGAAAAGTAAATAAGCGGAGAACAATATATGGAAAGCTCGTAGGCAATGGATCGGTGATGGAGAATTATGCCGGATGCGGTTCATCATGTAACAGTCATAACCTAGGGTGACACAGAACTAGCTCCAGTTCATTAATGTAATGTAGGCATGTATTCCGAATATAGTCATACATGCTTATGGAAAAGAACTTGCATGACATCTTTTGTCCTACCCTCCTGTGGCAGCGGGGTCCTTACAAAAACTAAGGGATATTAAGGCCTCCTTTTAATAGAGTACCGGAACAAAGCATTAACACATAGTGAATACATGAACTCCTCAAACTATGGTCATCACCGGTAAGTATCTCGATTATTGTCACTTCGGGGTTAACGGATCATAACACATAATAGGTGACTATAGACTTGCAAGATAGGATCAAGAACTCTCATATATTGATGAAAACATAATAGGTTCAGATCTGAAATCATGGCACTCGGGCCCTAGTGACAAGCATTAAGCATAGCAAAGTCATAGCAACATCAATCTCAGAACATAGTGGATACTAGGGATCAAACCCTAACAAAATTAACTCGATTACATGATAGATCCCATCCAACCCATCACCGTCCAGCAAGCCTACGATGGAATTACTCACGCACGGCGGTGAGCATCATGAAATTGGTGATGGAGGATGGTTGATGATGACGATGGCAATGGATTCCCCTCTCCGGAGCCCCGAACGGACTCCAGATCAGCCCTCCCGAGAGGTTTTAGGGCTTGGCGGCGGCTCCGTATCGTAAAACGCGATGAATTCTTCTCTCTGATTTTTTTCTCCCCGAAACACAATATATGGAGTTGGAGTCGGAGAGGCACCAGGGGGCCCACGAGGTAGGGAGGCGCGCCCCCCACCCTCGTGGATGGGTGGTGGGCCCCCTGGCCTTCATCTTTTGCAGGTATTTTTTATATTTTCCAAAAAGTTGCTCCGTGAAGTTTCAGGTCATTCCGAGAACGTTTGTTTCTACACATAAATAACACCATGGTAATTCTGCTGAAAACAACGTCAGTCCGGGTTAGTTCCATTCAAATCATGCAAGTTAGAGTCCAAAACAAGGGCAAAAGTGTTTGGAAAAGTAGATATGACGGAGACATATCAACTCCCCCAAGCTTAAACCTTTGCTTGTCCTCAGGCAATTCAGTTGACAAACTGAAAGTGATAAAGAAAAACTTTAACAAACTCTGTTTGCTCTTGTTGTTGTAAATATGTAAAGCCAGCATTCAAGTTTTCAGCAAAGATTATAACTAACCACACTCGCAATAATGCTTAGGTCTCAAGTTTACTCAGATCAATAGCATAATCAACTAGCGAGCAATAATAATAAATCTCGGATGACAACACTTTCTCAAAACAATCATAATATGATATAACAAGATGGTATCTCGCTAGCCCTTTCTGAGACCGCAAAACATAAATGCAGAGCACCTTTAAAGACCAAGGACTGACTAGACATTGTAATTCATGGTAAAAGAGATCCACTCAAGTCATACTCAATGTAAACTAATAGTAATGAATGCAAATGACTGCGGTGCTCTCCAACTGGTGCTTTTTAATGAGAGGATGATGACTCAGCATAAAAGTAAATAGATAGGCCCTTCATAGAGGGAAGCAGGGATTTGTAGAGGTGCCAGAGCTCGGTTCTGAAACAGAGGTGAATAATATTTTGAGCGGTGTACTTTCATTGTCAACATAACAACCAAGAGATGGCGATATCTTCCATACTACACACATTATAGGCGGTTCCCAAACAGAATGGTAAAGTTTATACTCCCCCTTCCACCAACAAGCATCAATCCATGGCTTGCTCGAAACAATGAGTGCCTCCAACTAACAAGAGTTCCAGGGGGAGTTTTGTTTGCAATTATTTTGATTTAGTTTGCATAAAGCATGGGACTGGGCATCCCGGTGACCAGCCATTATCTCGTGAGTGAGGAGCGGAGTCCACTCCTCTTGAGAATAACCCGCCTAACATGGAAGGTACGGATAGCCCTAGTTGATACATGAGCTATTCGAGCATACAAAACAGGATATTTATTTGAAGGTTTAGAGTTTGGCACATACATATTTACTTGGAACAGCAGGTAGATACCGTATATAGGTAGGTATAGTGGACTCATGTGGAACAACTTTGGGGTTTAAGGGATTGGATGCACAAGCAGTATTCCCGCTTAGTATAGGTGAAGGCTAGCAAAAGACTGGGAAGCGACCAGCTAGAGAGTGACAACAGTCATGAACATGCATTAAAATTAATCAACACCGAATGCAAGCATGGCACAAGAAACTATGATCTCTAGTTGTCATTGCAAACATGTTTATTCATAATAGGTTGAATCAGGAACGATGAACTAATCATATTTAAAAAAATAAAAGAGGTCGAGTTCATACCAGCTTTTCTCATCTCAATCAGTCCATCATATATCATCATAATTGCCCTTCACTTGCACGACCAAACGATGTGGATAATAATAATAGTGCACGTGCATTGGACTAAGATGGAATCTGCAAGCATTCAATAAATAGGAGAAGACAAGGCAATATGGGCTCTTTTGTCAGATCAACAATAATGTATATAAGAGCCACTTCAACAATTTAATTATGGTCTTCTCCTATCGACCCCCAAAGAAGAGAAAAGAAATAAAACTATTTACATGGGAGAGCTCCCAACAAGTAAAAGAAGAACATGAAATCTTTTTAGGTTTTCTTTTTTAATTACTACTACAGGCATGGAAAGTAAACTAATTAAAAGCTACAACTAATTTTTTTGGTTTTTCTTAAGGTTTATTAAACACACAAGAAGAAAGCATAAAAAGGAAAATAAACTAGCATGGATGATACAATGAAAAAGTATGAGCACCGACATCTAGCAATGAGTGTGTGAACATAAATGTAATGTCGGTGGGAAATATGTACTCCCCCAAGCTTAGGCTTTTGGCCTAAGTTAGTCTATGGCCACGGCTGGCCTGGCGGATATCCATAATAGTAGTTGGGGTCGTACTAAGAAGAAGAGGAAGACTCCGATTACCACTGGCTGACCATCATCTCCGGATCCCACTGGTAATTAGACTGTCGTGAAGGATCAACTTGTGGTTCCGGCTCTGGCTCCATGGCTGGTGCAGGGTTCCGGTAGGCATGAATAGTTTTCAACAAAACAAGGTACTGGCCTGCAGATAAATCAAACAAAGAAGGAGCAGGCAGGGTAATAGTCTCAAGATGATGTTTATTAAAGAACAATTTGTATTTAAGCTCTCCTTCCCTATTCTTAACAATAAAATCATGTGCCACCATACTTTTATAATCTAGATAAAAACAACGCAACACTTTTTCTTCCTTCTCATAATGCCTAATAGGTATGTTAAAATGTGCAGCTAGGTGAAGCATAGATGCCTCCAAAGATGGGGCCCTTCGTACGGTTCAGACTTAACCGTTTAGCGATAATGCCACCCATGCTAATAGAGTTATGACCGTATAAACCGTGGAGCAAAATAATAATATCAGGGATACTAAGGTTTCCACAATTTCCGCGACCAATTAAACAACGACTAGCAAATAATGCAAAATAGCATAAAACAGGGAAATGTATGCTAGTGATTCATGCATCGGAAACCTTCCTTGTTTCCCCTACAGTGATAGTATCAATAAACCCGTCCACATCCTCGCGATGTGGTTCTTCTATCTTGCCCTCGAAAGGGACCAAACAAACCCGACAAAAATCATAAAGTGACATCTCCTTATGCTCATCATATAAATAAAACTCCACCGTAGGTGGTGAGCTCCTAGAATGGAAATGAAAGTTTTGCACAAAGATATTTGTCAGTAAGAGATACTGATCGCATTGGTCATGGAGAAAAGCGGTGAGGCCTGCATTCTTAACCAATTCATCAAAATCTTCATAAATCCCGACTGCTCTCAAGAAATCATCGGAAGGCCATTCACACGCCCCAACCTCCGCGGTGCGAGGCAGATTATACTTAGGCTTCGGTGCCTTTTCCTTCGAGCTTTGGCTCGATGAGCCCCTCAAAAGTCTGTTCATCATTTTCTGAAAAATTCTGAAATTTTTAGTAACTTCAAAATAAAAGTAAACCGAACTCAATAATATTGATAACAACTACTCCTACAAGTGCCTAGGGCCTATATCATGCATCAAAACTACTTTTGACCATATAAATTTGACATGCAAGCTCAAGAACAGGGTCACCTAAGAAGCAAAAATTTGCAATGAATAAAGCACTAGAACAAAAACTAATTGGACCAACGGAGGAGTCACATACCAAG
The DNA here is from genome assembly GCF_002162155.2 of Triticum dicoccoides. Taxonomy (NCBI): domain Eukaryota; kingdom Viridiplantae; phylum Streptophyta; class Magnoliopsida; order Poales; family Poaceae; genus Triticum; species Triticum dicoccoides. The sequence goes on along the minus strand of NC_041390.1, from coordinate 505,248,576 downwards.
GAACAATCTCCCCAAGCAGTTTTGTGAGAGGTGCTTTGAGCAAGGAGATCGAAAATGGCAGCAAAACGAGCTTGGACTCGGGTTTGAGCTGGTTATTCGTGTTTGGGGGAGGAAGAAGGAGTGTGTGGGTGAAAGGATAAGTGGAGGAGGGCCACCATGGGCCCACGAGGTAGGGGGCGCGCCCAGGGGGTAGGGCGCGCCCTCCACCCTCGTGGGCAGGTGGTTGACCCCCCTGCTGTGTTTTCAGTGCCAAATATTCTCAAATATTCTAGAAAAATCATATTTAAATTTCAGGGCATTTGGAGAACTTTTATTTTCGGGGTCTTTTTATATTGCACGGATAATCAGATAACAGACAGAAAAATATTATTTTTATTTTATTTAATATAAATAACAGAAAGTAAAGGAGGGTACAGAAGGTTGTGCTTTCTAGTTTCATCCATCTCATGCTCATCAAAAGGAATCCACTAACAAGGTTGATCAAGTCTTGTTAACGAACTCATTCCAAATAACATGGAACTAGAGAATTTTTTAATAACACTATGTTACCTCAACGGGGATATGCACATCCCCAATAATAAGAATATCATATTTCTTCTTGACAGTAGGGAGAGGAAATTCAAGACCTCCAAATATAATCGATGGAATTTTTCCAATAGAGTTGATACTATGAACTTGAGGTTGTTTCCTCGGAAAGTGTACCGTATGCTCATTACCATTAACATGAAAAGTGACATTGCCTTTAGTGCAATCAATAACAGCCCCTGCAGTGTTCAAAAAGGGTCTTCCAAGAATAATAGACATACTATCGTCCTCGGGAATATCAAGAATAACAAAGCCCGTTAAAATAGTAGCGTTTGCAACTACAACAGACACATCCTCACAAATACCGACAGCTATAGCAGTTGATTTATCAGCCATTTGCAAAGATATTTCAGTAGGTGTGAACTTATTCAAATCAAGTCTACGATATGAAGAGACAGGCATAACACTAACACCGGCTCCAAGATCACATAAAGCAGTTTTAACATAGTTTCTTTTAATAGAGCATGGTATAGTGGGTACTCCTGGATCTCCAAGTTTCTTTGGTATTCCACCCTTAAAAGTATAATTAGCAAGCATGGTGGAAATTTCAGCTTCCAGTATCTTTCTTTTGTTTGTAACAATTTCTTTCATATACTTAGCATAAGGATTCATTTTGAGCATATCAGTTAATCGCATACGCAAAAAGATAGGTCTAATCATTTCAGCAAAGCACTCAAAATCCTCATCATCCTTTTTCTTGGATGGTTTGGGAGGAAAAGGCATGGGTTTCTAAACCCATGGTTCTCTTTCTTTACCATGTTTCCTAGCAACAAAATCTTTCTTATCATAATGTTGATTCTTTGATTGTGGGTTATCAAGATCAACAACAGGTTCAATTTCTACATCATTATCATTACTAGGTTGAGCATCATCATGAACATTATCATTAACATTATTACTAGTTTCAGGTTCATTACCAGATTGAGTTTCAGCATCAGAAATAGAAATATCATTTGGATTCTCAGGTGTTTCAGTAACAGGTTCACTAGAAGCATGCAAAGTCCTATCATTTTTCTTTTTCTTCCTTTTAGAAGGACTAGGTGCATCTATACTATTTCTCTGAGAATCTTGCTCAATTCTCTTAGGATGGCCTTCAGGATACAAAGGTTCCTGAGTCATTCTACCACCTCTAGTCATAACTCTAACAACATTATCATTATTCTTACTATTCAATTCATTGAGCAAATCATTTTGAGCTTTAAGTACTTGTTCTACTTGAGTGGTAACCATAGAAGCATGTTTACTGATAAGTTTAAGTTCACCTTTGACATTAGCCATATAATCACCCAAGTGTTCAAGCATATTTGAATTGTATTTCAATTTTCTACCAAAATAAGCATTAAAGTCTTCTTGCTTAGCCACAAATTTATCAAACTCATCTAAGCATGGGCTAGCAAACTTAGTAAATGGGATTTCAGCTTTATCATATCTATAGAGAGAATTTACCTTTACTACGTGTGTCCGGTTATCAAGACCATGAGTTTCTTCAATAGGTGATGGATCAAGATCATATGTTTCTTCAACATGCAGTAAATTAAGACCGTGTATTTCTTCAATAGGAGGTAAATTCTTAACATCTGCAGCTTTAATACCTTTTTCTTTCATAGATTTCTTTGCCTCTTGCATATCTTCAGGACTGAGAAATAGAATACCCCTCTTCATCGGAGTTGGTTTAGGAATTGGCTCAGAAATTGGCTCCAGAGGTGTCCAATTATTTTCATTTGTCAACATATTATTCAATAGAATTTCAGCTTCATCCGGTGTTCTTTCCCTGAAAACAGAACCAGCACAACTATCCAAGTAATCTCTGGAAGCATCGGTTAGTCCATTATAAAAGATATCAAGTATTTCATTTTTCCTAAGAGGATGATCAGGCAAAGCATTAAGTAATTGGAGAAGCCTCCCCCAAGCTTGTGGGAGACTCTCTTCTTCAATTTGCGCAAAATTATATATATCCCTTAAAGCAGCTTGTTTCTTATGAGCAGGGAAATATTTAGCAGAGAAGTAATAAATCATATCCTCGGGACTACGCACACAACCAGGATCAAGAGAATTAAACCATATCTTACCATCACCCTTTAATGAGAACGGAAATATTTTAAGGATATAAAAGTAATGAGTTCTCTCATCTTTAGTGAACAGGGTGGCTATATCATTTAATTTAGTAAGATGTGCCACAACAGTTTCAGGTTCATAGCCATGAAAAGGATCAGATTCAACCAAAGTAATTTTATCAGGATCAACAGAGAATTCATAATCCTTATCGGTAACACAGATAGGTGAAGTAGCAAAAGCAGGTTCAGGTTTCATTCTAGCATTTAGAGATTGCTTATTCCATTTAGCTAATAACCTCTTAAGTTCGTATCTATCTTTGCAAGCTAAAATAGCTAAAGAGGCTTCTTGATCAAAAACATAACCCTCAGGAATAACAAGTGATTCTTCATCATCACTTTCATCAGTATTATCAGATTCAATATTTTCGATCTCTCTAGCTCTAGCAAGTTGTTTATCAAGAAATTCACCAAGTGGGACAATAGTATCAAGCATAGAAGTAGTTTCATCATAAGTATCATGCATAGAAGAAGTAGTATCATCAATAACATGCGACATATCAGAACGAATAGCAGAAGCAGTTTTAGGCGTCGCAAGCTTACTCAAAACAGAAGGTGAATCAAGTGCAGAGCTAGATGACAGTTCCTTACCTCCCCTCGTAGTTGAGGGATAAATCTTGGTTTTTGATCTTTCAAGTTCTTCATAATGATAAGCAGATATAAATCCCAAGTGACTCAAAGAATAGATCTATGCTCCCCGGCAACGGCGCCAGAAAATAGTCTTGATAACCCACAAGTATAGGGGATTGCAACAGTTTTTGAGGGTAGAGTATTCAACCCAAATTTATTGATTCGACACAAGGGGAGCCAAAGAATATTCTCAAGTATTAGCAGCTGAGTTGTCAATTCAACCACACCTAGAAACTTAGTATCTGCAGCAAAGTATTTAGTAGCAAAGTAATATGATAGTAGTGGTAACGGTAGCAAAAGGTAATAGTAGTAAAAGTAATGTTTTTGGTATTTTGTAGTGATGATAGCAATAGCAACGGAAAAGTAAATAAGCGGAGAACAATATATGGAAAGCTCGTAGGCAATGGATCGGTGATGGAGAATTATGCCGGATGCGGTTCATCATGTAACAGTATAACCTAGGTGACATGGAACTAGCTCCAGTTCATCAATGTAATGTAGGCATGTATTCCGAATATAGTCATACGTGCTTATGGAAAAGAACTTGCATGACATCTTTTGTCCTACCCTCCCGTGGCAGCGGGGTCCTTACGGAAACTAAGGGATATTAAGGCCTCCTTTTAATAGAGTACCGGAACAAAGCATTAACACATAGTGAATACATGAACTCCTCAAACTACGGTCATCACCGGTAAGTATCCCGATTATTGTCACTTCGGGGTTAATGGATCATAACACATAATAGGTGACTATAGACTTGCAAGATAGGATCAAGAACTCTCATATATTGATGAAAACATAATAGGTTCAGATCTGAAATCATGGCACTCAGGCCCTAGTGACAAGCATTAAGCATAGCAAAGTCATAGCAACATCAATCACAGAACATAGTGGATGCTAGGGATCAAACCCTAACAAAACTAACTTGATTACATGATAGATCCCATCCAACCCATCACCGTCCAGCAAGCCTATGGTGGAATTACTCACGCACGGTGGTGAGCATCATGAAATTGGTGATGGAGGATGGTTGATGATGACGATGGTGACGGATTCCCCTCTCCGGAGCCCCGAACGGACTCCAGATCAGCCCTCCCGAGAGGTTTTAGGGCTTGGCGGCGGCTCCGTATCGTAAAATGCGATGAATTCTTCTCTCTGATTTTTTTCTCCCCGAAACACAATATATGGAGTTGGAGTCGGAGAGGCACCAGGGGGCCCACGAGGTAGGGGGCGCACCCTAGGGGGGCAGGCGCGCCCTCCACCCTCGTGGACAGGTGGTGGGCCCCCTGGCCTTCATCTTTTGCAGGTATTTTTATATTTTCCAAAAAGTTGCTCCGTGAAGTTTCAAGTCATTCCAAGAACGTTTGTTTCTGCACATAAATAACACCATGGTAATTCTGCTGAAAATAGCGTCAGTCCGGGTTAGTTCCATTCAAATCATGCAAGTTAGATTCCAAAACAAGGGCAAAAGTGTTTGGAAAATTAGATACGATGGAGACGTATCATGCGCCGGGTCGCCCCGGACGGCCATGGGTACAGGGGCAATGGCAGCATCAAAGTCGAAGTTGGGGTCGGCGTTCAGAAGGTGGCTGGAGACATGGGAGAAGGCGCGCTGAAGCAGGCCACGACCCCTCTCCTCCACAAGCTGTCGAGCTCTGGCAGATTGAGCCTCCAGGCGCGTCACCACCTCGATGAAGAAGGTCAGGTGGCTGGCATAGTCACTTGAGTGAGGGGTCGGGGCGTTCTCGTCGCAGATGTAACCTAGGGCGGTGTTGACCTTGTTCCGAAGGTCTTGAAGCATAGGAGCATGCTCGCGCTCCAGCGTTCGGTGTTGGAGCACTTACTCTCTGTTTTTCCGAGCGACGGCCTCGGCGTCGTCAATTCGTCTTCGGAGGGAAAGTAGCTCGGTGCGGGCGGAGGCCAAGTCCGCTTGCACCGTAATCAGGGCGATGGTTGTGGCCTCCGCACGCCTCTCAGCCTCGTCCAACCTGGTCCTGAGGGCGGCGGCCCTGCCCGCACCCTCCTGACTGGCGAGCTTCAACTTCAAGTCGTACCTGCCCTCTAGATCAGCGCGAACCACGGCCACCCGGCGATTGATCTCCTCCTCGACCCTGGCCTCGCGGGCCCCGACGGCAGCTTCAGCTTGAGCGACTTGACGCTCCCTCGTCTCCAGTCGCTCGAGCTTGAGGCTGTGCTCCACGGCCTCCAAGGCCAGCGTCTCCTCGCGCCGCCGGACCTCCTCTTTCTCTGTAGGCGTCCCCCTCATCGATGCAAGAGCGGCCTCACGCGCCTCGACCTGCTGCTCAAGGGACGCGCTCCAGGCCTGGAGCTCCCACGCGCACTCCTCCGCGGCCTCGCGGTGGCGATCGGCCTCGTGAGCTTCTTCCAAAGCTCGCGAGCGGGCCTCATTGGCAATCTTGAGGGATGCCTCGGCCTTCGCGTTCTCGAGGTCGCGATGATAACGACCAAGGTTGATGGCCACTCGCAGCTTGCACCGCTCCTCCACCAACCGAAGGCCTTCAGCCTCAAGACGTGAGTCGACACCAGCAAGCTCTTCACCAAGGCGGTTCATCGCGCCCATCGCCTCCTGGAAGAGCTCGTGGCGAACCACGCTGTGCCCGCGCTCGAGCTCGAATGCTCGGCCCACCTTGTCCTCCACCTCGGGGGCTGTGGTGGAGCATCAAGTGGCGCACCACCTCCCGGTTGGGGGCTGGGGGCTGGCACGGCCCCAGGCGCCAGCTGACCCTCGTGAGGGGCCCGAACCGAACAAGGCCCGCTGCTTGAAGGAGACTCCAGGATCGAGGCTAGCCATCTACCAACCGTGACCAAGGGAGGAGCCATTGGCACGCCTGCTGCTCTCTGAGCAAGGCCGCGAAGAAAGGACGGCGAATGCGCAAGCTCAGGGCGCCTTGATGACGGACCAACTCCCCTGGCTGACCCCACGTCATGGGTAGCATCCGAGCCTGTAGCGCTGGAGCTTGGCGGGCGCGATGGGACGAGAGGGAGCTGCTTCTCTGGAGATTTCGCGGCCTTAGCAAAAGGGGACCTGAGGGGACAATCGTCAGGAAAGGAAGGCGGCACATAGAAGATCACCAAGATAAGGTACTTACGCGTCGATAGCGATGTACTTCTGTCGCTTCAACGGCCCGAAGATGTTGGTACCGCCGGGGGATCCCTTCCTCTTGCGGAGCTCCTCGAAGTCCACACAAAGGCAACCGAAGCGCTGGACGTGACGGCCGGCGCGCGGCGGAGCCGAAGAAGAACCAAGAGGGATAGCCTCAGGGGAGCCCGGCTGTGGCGAACAGCCCGGCTCTTCCTCACTGCGACCTCCCGAGGCTCCTAGAGCCTTGGCCTCGGGAGCCGCATGCCGCATCTCATTAGCGACCGGCGCCTTAGGAGGGGCGTCGCAAGCTCCCGAGGACGACGCCCCTGGATCACCGCTCGGCATGTGCTCCTCAACATCTAAGCAGCCGGCCACCGTTGCCGCTTGCTCCCCCGCACTGTCACCTGGGGCGAGCTCGGCACCGGCGGCAAAGAATGGGACCACAATGATGGGATTCTCGTGGGGCCCCACCAAGCCAATTGGGCGCAGCCCCCACTCATCAAAGGAAGGCATATGTTCGCGGCAAAGGTGACCTTATTCTCGCAGCGGTACAACATGCAGCTTTTCCTGGGCATCTCGTCCGGCAGGGGGACACCAGATAGGACCGTGAGCACCGTTTTCCGCGCAGCGAGAGGGAGCCCCTCCTCCTAAACCCTCATGTTGTCCTGTATGCTGAGCAAGTCCCACATCAGGCGAGAATGGCGCTGAAGCGGAGCAACTCGACGCTTGACGAACTCCCTCACCACCATGGGCGCAGTCACGCCAAGGTCCTTCAACCACCTCAGCCTAGCCCAGACGGGGGTAAGGCAGGGGCTCGCGAGCTTCTAATGGCCCCAGCCGGAGTTTGGAATGGCAGGCCCCACCGGAGCTTGGAGCAGAGGGTTGAGCACGCCGGCATCAACAAACACCCATCGCGTGCGGAACTCGCTCGCGGATGAAGGGAGCTCGAAGTCGATCCCCATGCCTGCTGTCGCAGCCATGGCCTGGAAGCCCACACACCCTGAGCTCTACTGGGCACCGGTGAGATGCAGTGAGAAGAAGTGGCGGAGGAGTGCCACGGAGGGGGTGATTCCCACCATGGCCTCACACACGAAAGCAAAGACGGCAAGAAGGGTCACAGATTGAGGGTCGAGATGGAGCATGTGGATCTGATAGTGCTCGAGCACCGCATTGAGGAAGGCAGAGAAGGGAGGAAGCAGGCCAGCCCATAGGGCGTCAATGAAGAACGGAACCTCGGTGACTGCCCGAGCCATGCTGGAGCGAGACGCAGGCTAGGCCGGCGTCTCTCCCCACTCGTTGAAGCTGGAGGTGAGCATGGGGCGCACCTTGCCCATGGCCTCGTCGTTGAGCACCCGAGGCCGGCCGAGCGCCGGCTCGAAGGATGGAGGCGCAGTTGGCGAGGACAAGGGTTTCTTCCCCTTCCTGTCCTGTTTCGGCGCCATGGCGGTGAAGCGGGAGGAGCGCAAGTTGGATTGGGAAGGCGGAGCAGGACGTCGAAGGAGCAGGGAGATTGGAAGAGCCGGGCGCGGAGAGGGAAGAATAACTGTGCAAGAAGCGGGGCTGCATAGCCAGGCGGATTCAAGGGCAGCGTGGGGAAGCGGAGATGCCCACGTCCAATCAACTACCACGCATCAACCGAGGCCACAGGCTTTTGGGACCCGCGGTGCTCCGAACTTGACCCCTGGCTTCGCCGCGAAGCCAAGCCCGCACGCACCTTGGGCCCAGGGGCTACTATCAGCATTCTGGGAACGGGGGTCCCCAAACTTTCCTGCCTGCGGCCCATGGCGTGGCTAAGCCAGCAGGCCGTTCGGCCCATCTTCATCAACAAAGCATCCATGACCCTCGCGAGGGTCCAAGCCTCGCGAGGCCGACGATGCAAGACCTCCTCCCGAGCGGCCTAGTCAGGCAGGCTCGCGAGGGGCGGAGATATCAAGGCGAGGCAAACCTCACGAGGCTCTTGTGACGTGAGCCATGACGATCGACACCAGGCAGGCGCCAGCGCGCGCAGCGTCCTTGTTTCCTCTTTTGTGCAAAGGAGGCAAGCGCAGCCGCAGAGTACCGATGCATCAGGCAAAGGTTGCCATTTCGGTGCAACAAGACCAAGACCATTGACTGCAAGACGGAGGTCATCGTGGAGCCCAAGACGGCGTCACCACTAGAGCCTTTCACAGGCGAAGACCGCTTTTGTCAGGGTAGCTTGTATTAGCTATCCCCCTTCAAATTAGCCCGCCATTGTTGGCTCCCTTCCCGCTCAATATTTGGGAAGAGGACCATGGCCTCTATAAATAGGGCTAGCCACCACAGTAGAGGGGAGAGACCTCATCAGACCGGGAGATCTCATGAGACCCGGAGGCTGATCAGACCCTGAGATACACACAAGTCTAAAAGCACAAGAACACCTCAACCTCAGGAGGCTGTTCTTCCCCTTGTATTGTTCATCATTAGCCCAAGAGGCAATCCACCACCCCCACACTGGAGTAGGGTATTACACCACAACTGTGGCCCGAACCAGTATAAACCCCATGTCTTTCTATGTTGTGAGTTCGTCGAGTTCATCCGCAAGATCTTAGCGAGCCAGAGCGTAGATCGGTAGGAGGGAAAGACTTCGCGCGCACCCCAGTGTTCGAACCATAAGGGTTAGCCGGAGCCCCGCATCCGACACCTTGGATATCAAGTTTTAGGCAAAGAAAGCTATCAAGTCCCAGGCAATAGCGGATTTCCTCGCCGAGTGGATCGAACAGCAACTGCCGACTCAAATTTACTCGGACCACTGGACCATGTTCTTTGATGGATCCAAGATGTTGAATGGTTCTGGTCCTGGGGTGGTATTGGTATCCCCCCGAGGTGACAAGCTCCGTTATGTTCTCCAAATTCATTTCGATTCCTCCAACAACGAAGCTGAATATGAAGCACTTTCGTACGGGTTGCGTATGGCCATTTCACTCGGCGTCCGTCGCCTCATGGTCTACGGCGACTCAGATTTGGTGGTGAATCAAGTAATGAAGGAGTGGGACGTTAGAAGCCCAGCTATGACTAGCTACTGCAATGCGGTGAGAAAGTTAGAAAAGAAGTTTGAGGGTTTAGAACTCCACTATATACCCCGACTGAAAAATCAAGAAGCTGATGATTTGGCGAAGATAGGTTCCAAGAGATAAGCCATTCTCAAAAATGTGTTTTTGGAGCATATTCATACACCTTCAGTCCAGGAAGATCCTTTCACTGAAGAGCCGCCGCAGCCAAAGAGCACCGCTGATCCGACTGAAGTCGAAGTCCCGGTCGTGGTCGACTTGATCATGGAGGTTTTGGTCATCACTCCCGATTGGACAGTGCCGTACATTGCGTACATCCTCAGGAAGGAACTCCCAGAGGACGAAGAAGAGGCCCGGCAGATCGTCCACCGATCCAAAGCTTTTACTGTGATAAGAGGGCAGCTGTTCAGAGAAAGTGTAACTGGAGTCAGCCAGAAATGCATAACACCAGAAGAAGGTCGAGTGATCCTCAATGACATCCACTCGGGGACTTGTGGTCACCATGTGTCCTCTCGGACCATTGTGGCCAAAGCATACCGAGCAGGATTTTATTGGCCACGGGCAAATGAGATGGTATAAGAAATAGTCGACAAATGTGAAGGTTGCCAGTTTTACTCCAACATGTCTCACAAGCCTGCGTCAGCCCTGAAGACCATTCCACTCGTCTGGCCCTTCGCTGTTTGGGGTTTGGACATGGTTGTACCTCTGAGAACGGGTAGGAGCGGTTTCACTCATGTACTCGTGGCAGTCGACAAATTCACCAAATGGATTGAAGCCAAACCTATCAAAAGTCTTGAAGCCAGTACTGCAGTCAGTTTCATCATAGAGCTAACATTCAGATATGGTGTTCCGCATAGCATCATCACTGACAACGGCTCAAACTTCGATTTGGATGAGTTCAGAGCCTTCTGTGCTTCCCAAGGCACTTGAGTCGACTATGCTTCAGTCGCCCATCCCCAGTCGAATGGACAAGCTGAAAGAGCAAACGGGTTGATCCTCAAAGGACTGAAACCCCGACTGATGCGTGATCTCAAGCATGCGGCAGGCGCCTGGGTCGATGAACTTCCGTTAGTACTTTGGGGTCTGAGGACGACTCTGAATCGGTCGACTGGTCAAACTCCATTATTCTTGGTCTATGGAGCTGAAGTTGTGCTTCCGAGTGACTTGCTTCACAATGCACCCAGAGTCGAGCTTTTCTTAAAAGATGAGGCAGAACAGGCTCGACAAGACGTAGTTGATCTTCTGGAAGAGGAAAGAGAGATGGCTCTGATCCGATCAACCATTTATCAGCAAGACCTGCGTCGATTCCACGCCAGAAACATGAGGGGTCGAGCATTTCAGGAAGGATACTTGGTTCTTCGAGTGGATCAGCAGAAATCATACAAGCTCGCCCCTACTTGGGAAGGTCCTTTCATCATCACCAAAGTGCTCCACAACGGAGCGTACCACCTATACAACGTCGAGCATAAGAAAGACGAGCCATGTGCTTGGAATGCGGAGTTGCTCCACCCCTTTTACACTTAAGCATTCAGACTGTTGAGATGTAATAAGAAATACCCCTTATTTGATTATCAATGACACGGTTTTACAGTCTCATAAATAATCGTTGTTATTTTTTATTTTTATGTTCTACATCCCCTAGTGGGTGCCGTAGATGCGAATCCGTTTCGCCTAAGTTTAACAAATCCTGCCGAGTGTTGAGCAAGCCTCTCACTCGGGGGCTTAGCTACGAATCCGTTTCGCCTAAGTTTGAAAAATCCTGCCGAGTGTTGAGCAAGCCTCTCACTCGAGGGCTTAGCTGCGAATCCGTTTTGCCTAATTAAGTTTGAAAAATCCTACCGAGTAGTGAGCAAGCCTCTCACTCGGAGGCTTAGCTGCAGTACAGTACTCGCCTAAGTATGAAAATCCTACCGAGTGGTGAGCAAGCCTCTCACTCGGAGGCTTAGATGTAGTCCAGTACTCGCCTAAGTTTGAAAAATCCTACCGAGGGGTGAGCAAGCCTCTCACTCGGAGGCTTAGCTGCAGTCCGGTACTCGCCTAAGTTTGAAAAATCCTACCGAGTGATGAGAAAACCTCACACTCGGGGGCTTAGCTGCGGTCCAGTACTCGCCTAAGTTTAAAAAAATCCTACCGAGTGATGAGCAAACCTCACACTCGGGGGCTTAGCTGTAGTCCAGTACTCGCCTAAGTTTAAAAAAAATCCTACGGAGTGATGAGCAAACCTCACACTCGGGG